>NC_065533.1:21620182-21871456 GCF_020184175.1 Aphis gossypii | reverse complement strand
TTAATGTCACTTGATGTTATGTTGGCGCGAGTTAATTTAATGTTTGCACTAAACTTAACCGACAATTCTGGATGTCTTTTAAGAAAACCGCTGACCCAATCATCTCCCGGTATATTGTTCTTAAATTGTGGTACTTGAGTACCTTTGCTATTAAAATATCGACTTATGGTCATTTTTAGGTCATAAGGTATTAATGGAAATCCGTAATTACCCAAAGTGATGTAATCGTCCATGTAATCATCATGTATTCCTCGTCAAAATGAAGTTATTCGCTTTTTATAAATTTAATCTTATCTTTTCTTCTTGATCTCAAGGATCATTTTTAATAGATTATAACTATTATAACTATCCTCCGCCATTTCCTTAACTATCAGGTTTAACTTACACATTTGTGTATGATAATGCAATACACTTTATAGCCTTAAATTATTTGTACAATAATATAACTTTGGTACTGACCTACACATTTGTGTAAGTAAATCAATATTGTCCTAAAAACCTGAGATATACCAAGTGCTTATAACACTTAAATATATTATATATACATCATTATAATATTGTAGGCTTGTAAACCACTATTAAAAATATTATTTGTTGATTAAGGTTAGCAGAAAACATACCAACACATTTGTGTAGGTTATGTATCAATAAATGTAATAAATAATTATTAAGATAATATATTTTTATACACCAATATAACCATACTTTTATTTCTTAAATAACATATTACAATTTGAATTTTTTTTTATAAAATAAAAACCAAAAAAAAAAAATAAGTCATCTCGACTTTAACATAATTATTTAACTTTTAATTTTAAAACTTATATAAAACAGTAAGTACCTATACTGAGTTAATTTTTAGTTTGAAAAATCTATTAAATATGACTTATTTTATTTATTTTTATGAAAACTAGTAAAGCAGTTGTTTTTTACTGTAAGGCATAAATAAATATTACATTTTGTACATTTTACTCTCGTACTACTTTTGCAATTCTTCATCCTGCAGTTCCTAGCTGTTGATAATTTACTTACTTCGGGCCAATGTTCAAATCCGTCTTTTACCTTTCTTGTTGAACTGGAGCTCTATAATTTTGTGGCCTATATAGTTTTTGAGGAAATTCTTCAGTATCCGAAGAACTGGATTCTTCAGGTAATGAAAGTTTTTTTACAGTTGTAGATAGCCATTCTTGAGCAACAGACATTTTTAAGTTCATAAGGTCCAAGATTTCTTTTTTAGGTGGTCGCATTTTTTCAGCATCTTCACGGTACTCCATCCGCGCGTTCACTATACTTAAATCGATAAAATGCATTGCCACTTTTAGGGTCCATTTTTTGGTTTTTACCCATGTTCGATAACATTCAATCTGTTGATCATATACGTCAACTCCACCCATTATATCATTATATGATTTTACAATAGCTGGACAAGGAACTTCAATTTCTTTGCTTTCTGTCTTACTCCACCTCTTTACCGTAACATGTGGCTCTGCTCCTGTCATAGCAGATAGTAAAGTAACACATTTGCTATCTTTCCATTTAACTGCTGTAATTTTGTTATCACCTCTAGTGAACTCTTCCTAGGCACCTGTTTCAAATTTTTTGTCCTGACTTAAATGAACATTTTTAAGCCGATTTGACATTTGTAGTAAATCGAGAATGATCGTAGTTGTGCAATATATATTTTATATTATTAATTCTTTAGTTATAATTATTATTAATCTTTTAATTTATGTGAGATTTACCATTTATATATATTGCGCACACAATCTGAATTACTACCCTCTTATGTATAGGTATATACTATATATAGCTAATTTGCCGTTAGCGCGAATATACGCCGTAAAAATTCTGGTGATATATTTACATAGATCTCGACGGAGTGATTATATGAACTGCGATTTAAACCCTTTCTTGAAAACTTGAACTCTCTTCTTCAACTTAATTTTTTATTTATGATACGTTTTGGAGAACTTAAAAATGTATTATAATTTTTAATATTTTCTGAATAGGGTCATGTTATCATATACATTTTCAATCGTAAACAGAATTTATTTCGTTAAAACCTGCTCGTTTTGCCATACCCCTACGTGCCCTTTTTATAGCGAGTGATTGGTACATGATTGGTACAGCTGAATGGATTGTATTTTTTGCTTCAGAATAAATACGTTTAATAGTATGCTCCAACATTTATTATATGCGTTTCCGACAATAGAAATTTCAGGGTTTCTGCGTGATATGGAAATGCGTGACTCATTGCAATAACCATAGTTATCCAATAATTTACTTTGAGAACCCATAGCTAACGGGCTGGTTATGTCGCGGTGCTAACGGTATAGTTTTGTGACAAGGATTTTAGAGCATCTTTTAATACTATTACATCTCTTTATTTTTAATTTATAAGATCACTTAGATCTTAATGTTTGTTTTTCGATGATACTTTATATAATCAAAAATGACAAAGTATTATGTTTAATTTTAACAAAAATTTAGTTAAGACTAATTTTCTAAAACATAGTCACCTTAATTATTGTAAAACTAAAACTTCTGTAATGCAATAATAACATAAATTGGAGCAACAATGTTTTCCAAACAATACAGTGCTCGTCATGATATTCATCTCGTTAATCTTTATAAAGTCCATAATCTTACCTTCACTCACACTTAACTTTATTATTCTAGCCAACCTAGCATGCTAACATATTATGTTTCTTAAAACTATTTTGAATTCATGAGGATTTTCATTTTATTTATGAATTAGGTATAGTAATTATTATATCAAGTAAAAACAATTTTATGATTGTTAATGTAGATTATTTCACGAGTATATTTTATAGTATGATAGAAACTTTTTTATTAAAAAAAATATATTACATTATATAATTTGGTTATTAATTATAACTTGAAGTCTTTTTACATCAACACATTTAAATTATTCGTTTGAACAACTAAATGTTTTAATAATTTAAAAATTAATTTTATTAGTACATGGAAATTTAACTATTAATTATATACACTTATAATAGCTATTTGTTCTTTACTATCGCATTTGCATTAACGTTGATATAAATGTGGTTTTTATTGGAAATAACTTTCTGTTGTGTATAATCGTTGTAAGTCTATCATTCAACTGATACATTATCAAGTTAGCTATGATAATATATGTATATATATATATATATATATATATATCCATCAATAAATAAAGAAGTATGAGCCCCTGGCATGGTCTAACGATCTGTAAGCTCATAAATGTATATTTGAATGGCTGTTTTGAATTACGACCAATCATCTCGTACCAAAACATTATGAATGTTATCTAATTATAAATATGTGAATAAAACATGTTTGTGACTTTTACACGATTTGTACGTTTGTAATATAGGTATAATAGAAATTTATAGACGTGCGGTGCACTTACTATGAAATGTTAAGAAGTTTATGATCAAATGTCAAGTAAAGAATATTTAACAAGTAGTTATTACACAGCGTATATAATTATATTACTTTTATTACATATTTTAAAATAAATTTACTAATCAAGCATTGATATATATTGAAATTAATATATTAATTAATAAGTATGTAAATTACATAACTGTTATAAAAATACCAATGTTATAAATGTAATATAAAGTAATTTTTTGTGAACCAAACTCAATTTATAGTTAAAAATTATTATAATAAAAACATCTTTTGATTTTTGATTAAATATTACATAATATACATTACTTATTTATATTATGAAATATAATGGCTTTGAAGTCATAATATTTAGGTCATCTTAAAAACATAAGATTAGGTTCAATAATAGTTTTTCTTTTTCAATATGTTTCTTCTTTTAATAGCAAACAACAAAATTTATTAGTTTTAACAATATGTATGTGCCAATTCTGTAATATAATCTTAACGCTATGTATAGTAAAATATCCTATTTTTATGAAATTTATTAACCTTCTATGTATGTTACAACATTGAGAGCAATAATTATTTTTCACGCCTAGTTAAAACTTTTTTCTATTCGGATTAATGGACAAGAGGTTGACGAGCACTTGTGAGCTAATTTTTATCTCACCTTTATGTATAAATATGAGTTTCATAATAAAAACTATTTTAAAATCATTTTTAGTTTAATAGTTTACATAAACTTTGAAATTTTATTATTTGTATATTTCAAGATTTAATATAATATTTTTTGTTTATTCTAAATATCCTACAATTTTAGGATCCAATCTATCCTAAAACATTTATTTATTATGTTTATTTCATATGGCGTATATTGTTGGGAGTAAGCCCAAAGGCCTAGTTCAGACGCTTATTTGGCAGAATTTCCATTTGATTACTCGTAGGTTTCTGCCAAGCCGAGAGGGTTTAGGTAGTTTCACAGCAATGATAACAACCAACATTTTTTTTTTAAGATCTTATAATTTATATTTATTTTGAATTATTTTTTCTCTTTAAATTTTGATGTATCTTCTTTACCTAAATTATTTACTGGTTTTTCTAAACTAGTTGCCATAAATCAATAAGTATCAAAAAACCGGATTTGGAAACTATTTGAAACGTACTTGGTAAAAGAGATACATTTTTGTGTCAGCAAATTCCACGGTCACGTCGTCGTATAACACACTATTCCTGATGTTCTAAATAATTGTCATATAGAAGTGTATATTTTATTTTAATATATAACAAACAGTATTGGAAAACAACTGTGCAGCCAATTTTACATTCATGCAAATAATTTAACTCAACATTTTTTGTCTTGTCTAATTAATGAGTCAGTTGAATTGGGTAACATTTCACTAAAAGATAGAAATTTAATTTGTGAGTTATTACTAAACAATTAGGTAATATTAATAAATTTATAATCATACACAGAAAATGTCTCTGCTGGAGTCTTAATTGAAGACAAACCTGGAGTTGTAATTGTTTGACTTGTGTGACATGGCGTAATAGAATCATAATCACTCACTTTTCTTCATTTATAACAAAAAATAAGAAATATATAAAAATTTGGAGACATACCTACATTATTCTTATGTTTACTTTAAAGGTGCTGCATCTGTCTTTAAATCGTAAGCACGTATATTGAGGTTGTTATAGTGGTATGACTCAAAATGCAAAGAGCATACTAAAGCTGTAATTATAGCTGTAATATTTACAGTAGGTTTGCAATTGTTTCATCAATCAATCGAAAAGTTTCGTTTAAATCAACTCGAATAACCATATCTCCATCAAAATCGTCTATTTCGGTTTTTATGTCTTACGCGGAGATTTAAAGTATGGAACAACTCGTTGTTCATCTTGGGTATTTTTAGTTTTTTTCGCTTCGGAAAAAACGCGGAACAAAATTTATCATAACAAGAATCACCTTCCCGTGAGGTCTTATGTTTAATGATTGTAAAGTTACGGCTAAATACACTAATAAGCGAACACTTTGGTGGTTTTTTCTGAACTTCTCTAAACCCGGTGTTATGAGATTTTCGGCCAGAGTTGACAGTTCTGAAGCCATGAATCTGAACGTGTCAATAAATCGCATGCTAAATGTATTTGATACGTATTTAGAGAAAGATATATATTTCTCCTTACTGTTCAGAATAACATTAATAGCTTGCGTGTCGTGGCCCAGTTCTATCACTATCAGGTGCGCGTCATAGTTTGATAAGTTGTGGAAAAATATAGGTACGAAGTTGGGTGTTTGAAGCTTTAGATTGCATACATTGCATAGAGCTTGTCGGTATTTTCCAGAGTTAAATCTGCGATTGAAGCATTGGTCACGTTTGTTTGCTGTTTGAGTGATGTTAAGAATGCCATTTTAAACTAAGAGCAGAAAAAAAAATGTTACGCTTACATTTGTTTTTTAAAAAATTATAGGATTGAAGATAAATTAATATGAACAAGAATTAAGAAAAATTTTTTGTTTTATTATTTGTATTTTAAATCATTCAAAGTCAATATTAAAACGTCCGCGGTTTTTTCCTTTATATATAAGTGATACCGGTGGAGCGTTCCCCGAGTTATACGCAGCTATTTCCTCAACGCTCAGCGATATTGACTTTGGTAGAAATACATTGATGATCCCGTCTGTGTCCGGATCCCTCAGTGCGCAGACGATCAAAGTGCCGAATTTTGTATTCACCTCCTTCATTGTAGTGACCGGATACGGCACATTTAGCCTTAAATCCGCGATCGATGCATTTGTCACGTTTGTTTGCTGTTTGAGTGATGATAAGAAAGCCATTTGAAACTATGAACAGAAAAAAAAAATGTTAGAAAAAATTAATTTACTCGGTGACTGCGTATTATATGCGCTAGGCTCTAATTATTTACTAACAGAATAATAATAATTAAATAAACCCACTTTATCTGCGGAGGTCTTCAAACGGAAAAACTTTGGCACGAAGCGATGCGAGGTTAGGTTATTTAATTGCTTTACATTTTATTAAATACATTACTTCACCCACTTGAATGGCTGTAAAACCAGGACCTTCACCCATTGCATACGCAAATTTTGAGGAATTGTATGTCGCTAAACTTAATTTATGTAGTAATACTTTTTTCTCTAGCTGACAATGTTAATTGTGTAGTAAATCTGTATTTTATAAAGTTGTCATAGATAATTTTAAACGGTTTACGATTTAGATAAATTTTGTATTCATGTACGCCATTAAATCTGTATTTTGTAGAGAAATGTTTTTTGTTTTGAAGAAGTTAAAAAATAAAGGGTCTGTTATGATATTTAATTGAGAATGTTTTGTTTGAATGATTGGTATATGACAAGCATATTATGTTTTTCTTATACTTGTGAGGGCAAAAACTATTTGGTCAGATTCAACCAAGTAAGTTTGTTGATTTTTATTTTTATCCGATGTGGCTATAGATGCAGGTCCATCGTATTATATTGTAAACTCATGGGTATCACAATCATATACATTTAAATCCCATATAATTTCCCCTTTGTATTCATCTAAGCTATATTGGTCAGTTAGGTTAAATGAAGTTCCCGTTGAAAGTTTTAGAATATTGTCTTTGCTATTTACTATTGCCATCCCAGTGGTCAGAAATAATTTAAAGTGAACTTGTACATCTTGCCACGTACCTTTTTCTGAGGTGAATGTTGTACCTTTGCAATTACCATGTCTGTCAACGAATCCAGCATTTTCCAACAATTTCCACATTTTTCATCTGATTTTTTAGTAGGTAGTGCTTCAAAATCTGCATATATAACTATTGGGTGACGTTGAGTTTTTTTCCATGCATCAAATTCTAACATTGATCCGGTTAGGTATTCGAGGTAAAATTGGTTTATGTGTTCCGCATATTAACTTGTGTTTTTCAAATCGTATGCGTTCATTTATTTCATATTGGTTAATATTTTGAGGTTCAAACGATGTGAAGCATTGTTTACAAAATATAACAAGTCCATTATGTCGGGTGTTCTGTGATCGAACAAGCCGGGAAAAATTAGAGATGTAGGTGAAATGAGAATTTTCATCGTCGGTTATTAGTAACAAGTCGAATTGATCTGTTTTTTCTTCATATACCACCTTCAGTGGAAACACTTCATATTTCGGAAATTTTAGCGGTGGTTGGAAATGTTTTTTCGAGTCCGTAAACATTGACAGTTACGTTAGGATTATTTTTTTTCAAAAATGTTAACCTGATGTAGTTTTGTTGGGAACGTGAGACCGGTAAAATTATATTTTTCTTCGTGTGTTGTATAATTTTTTATATGTTGCGTATTTGAACCCGTAACATGTTTTGCTAATATAGCCCACTTGAAGCACTGTTGGTCCGAGTTTTGTGGATTGATTACAGCTTTTTTCTTTTCGATGAAGTCCGGCAACGGAATATACGACGATGCGCTCATAGGTGTATATTTATATACGCCTAATAATAATCCGTCAATACACTGTAGCGTATAACCACTTCCATTGCTAGAATATTCGTCTTGCTCAGCCATTAATTTTTATTAATTGTACTTCAAGCTCGTAGTCTCTTACTATAAATGTATAAATTATTTTTAAGAAATAGTCTAACTAATAAAGGTTAATATTTCTACAAACCTAAATCCTGAATAAATCTGAATCCCAACTGAATAGAAAATCTATTTTGGTGGTATTCAATTGGATTCCCTGGTAGGTGTGGCAATGCCATAAGCTAAACAAATTTCCAATTTTATCAACTTTTTTTATTTAATACTTTTTGTTTTTATTTTAGCAATAAATCATTAGAGCTCATAAAATAAATAATGAGTAAATAAGAAATAGAACATTATGTAATATACAAACAAAAATCAAGTATTGAAAAGTTCAAAAGAAAGATCTTAATTAGTAAATTTCATGACATAAGTAACATAGAGTAAGAAAAAGGATACAAGTACATAAGGTACAATGTTTTAGTTACTCAAACAGGCACTAAGTTAATTTTAGCAAAAAAGAGCATACATTTACTATTAACTCACCATTCTTACTATACGTCTTGCATTCTCATTGGTGTTACAAATGTTAATAAGCCCATTATTCCTCAAATATCTAGTTATGCACTAAATATTAAAATGAAGTGTGTAAGTAATAAGAACATACATATATTTAATATGTAATAACATTAATAATATATTATTAAATTTTTAATTACTTACACGTATATAATGAAACCAACATCCAGTATTTGTGGCTTCTGGAATCACTCTGGTTATTGCATTTCTCAAGCCCTGCTCATAATCTGTAATAATTTGTAGATTTTCATAAGAAAAATTTAACGCCAAATCATTTCTTATGAACTGCATAACTCTACAATATGCAGTTGTTGTATTGTTGATGAGCAAAACATGGATAATGGGAATCGCCTGTAATCAATACAAAATACAAGTATAATAACATAATAAATGTTTGAGTTAAAGATGATTTACCACATTGTTGAAAACAATTTGTACTGTAAGAAGTTGAGCAATATCAGGTGGGTTAGCTGGCCTCACTTGAAATGTTCCATCAATGCATAATGTACGTAAAGATGGCATGTGTACATTCATTTGATGGAGAAATTGATTGTTGCAAAATACAACTCCTACAAACTGTATATTTCCATCTTCGCCCAACACTTCTAACGGCCCCTGGAAGAATCGATATTCTGTCCCATTACAATTCGCTAGTCTTGATCCCCACTCAGCTGAATTTAATATAGCTGGCCACTCAGCAAGACTCGGCGGAACTGGTGGAGTAGTTCTACGTCTAGCCCTTGCTATTGCCCGCATTGCTGCTGGACGACCAACTTCCAAAGCTGCTCCAGGGAATCTAAAAGTTTTTATATTTATTATATTATTTGTATATATTTTTTTAAACCTAAGTTTATCTTACTGTTGAGCATTTTCATTATAAATAATTTGAGGTGGAATATTTTCTAAGGTACCCCTCTCACGGATCCTATTAAAAAATACTCTCACATCTTCATCATGCCTAGGCTGTGGTTCATGGTTATCACTCTTATTGTTTTTGTCCAACTACTATTAATCTGATGCACATTAAATATTGTATCAATTTGGAACATCTCCTCACCATAATGCGTTTTGTGGACCTCTTTTTTCTCTTTTTTGTTTTTATTCTTATAACCTATAGCAAAATGGTTCATCTTTTTACATATACTACACATTTTACCAAATGCAAAACACTCTCTAAGTTTATGTTTCCTACCACACTTCTTACAGTTATACTCATTATTTTTATCACCGTCACTTTTCTTATATACTCCCTTTATGTTTTCATTTTTAACATATTTATTATTATTAGTCTTCGTTAAATTCTTACCTTTCCCATTACCTGTACTCTTCATTTTTACCATATGTATTTCTGATGATGTTGCCATTTCTTGAGGTTCTTGTTTAGTTGCTTCTGTAGTTTTACATATTTCTTCCGCCTTGTCCATCGTCAAATTACTTATGGTTAGTAATTTGTCTTTGATTTCTGGATCTTTAACGGCAAACACTATTCTGTTTCGTACCATGTTATCCTCTTCTTTGTATTCACAAGTAGCAGCTAGTATTTTTAATTCAGTGAGAAAATCATCAAAGTTTTGGCCCTCTTGCTGTATGCAACATCCGAACTTGTATCTTTGAAATATTATATTCTTTCTTGGTTCGCAGTATTGGTTGAATGGTTGCACTACCGTATCAAAATTAGTTTTTTCTTTATTTTTAAAGTTACAATAAATCTTAACCCCTTGTGGACCAATTAAATTCAATAAGATATTCATTTTTCTTATGTCATTCTCTTCATCTTTATTAGACGCTATTAAATAAATATTAAATTGTTGATACCACTCTTTCCAGTTTTGTGCGACATTACCACTAAAGGACAATTCAAGAGGTGTACGGTACTCCATTTTGTCTTTATCCGTTTCAATCGTGGTTTTGTTATAGTATTCTTCTACGACTGTGCCATGTTTTATTACTTTATGTTAATGTTTGTTAACTGTTTGTTAGTCTGATGCAATTAAAACTATATTAATTAAAACATGAAAAAACATTGTTTTATTATTCACTCATTATAATTTCAAGTACATTCGTTTTTAACTACAACCTAACCTCTCTTTCCGTTAACTTTTTCTCGTCAATGATAACATGAGTGTTTTCACACCAACTATGTCATCTTCAAGTCCACAGTTCGATCGAAATATTTCAAATCAAACCAGTATACAATCATTACAATCCCAACAAGAGATATACTCAAATTTACCAGCAAATATGTATGTACCACCGTCAAATATCAAGTTCAAACATCCAAAAACAAAACCATACAAAAATCAAGGAGAAAATGAGTCTGCTGCTAATATTTTGCACATTTTCAAATAAAGACAAAAATATTATTATATAATAAAATATTACATACTTTTTAAATATGAAATTTGTTGAATTTATTATGTTATTAAGTTTTGTTTTTTTTAATTTGCACTACTTTAAGTATACCTATTATAATTAATAAATAATTTGTATGACTAATTTTATTATTCTTAAATTAATTAATTAAATTATAATATTGTTAAGTCAAATTTATATTCACACACAGTTTGGTTATTCAATTTTGTACGTATCTATACAGTATACAATATACCTCAGACAAACAGCTAATCGTTCTTTTGGTGTTATTGCTTGTCTCCAAAAAGTACCTTGTTTTTTTATATCATATTCAATTTTACTTAATAATAAATTAAAACAGTACTGTGACATACGAAAATATTCAAAAAATTTTGTTTCGTGATCTACTAACTCTCTATACAAAGTAGCGAATTCGCCTTCAATTTTTCTTTTTTTCCATAAATCATGAACCCAAATCCTTTTTTATTTGTTATTATTTTTCTCTTCTTCATCCAGCAGCAAGGCAAGTACAGCTAGATCTTCTAGCGATTCGGCACTTCCAGTCATACTATAACTTTTTTCGAGTACCCAAAGCAACAGTGAAACACGGTATGTAAAACTCACGTCAGTAGATAGGTTCTAACAGCACTAAACGGGCACGGACAACGGATGCGGTCATGCGGATCAGACACGGGACGGTATTGTGTAAATCCAAAGTACTGAAACTAAACGGACGGTACTGATACGGAACGGACACGGAACGGTTATGTGTAAATAGACCTTTATGTCGAGTCAGCGTTTTTTCCCCA
Organism: Aphis gossypii; assembly: GCF_020184175.1. NCBI lineage: Eukaryota > Metazoa > Arthropoda > Insecta > Hemiptera > Aphididae > Aphis > Aphis gossypii. Next base: position 21,859,801 of record NC_065533.1, on the reverse strand, counting down.
CATTACAAATTGTTTATATGGTAATAATATTATAATGTTAAATTATAAAATAATAATAATAATAATAATCGGGGCTCATAATATCTGTAACGGCGGTAATACACAGATTCAAATACAAACACTTGACCAATATACTTGCCTAATAATTATACGCGCATATGGTTCTATTATTTAATTTTACATTTCAGTCCATAATTAAATATAAAAATACCACGACGTTAACGGAATGCGTGATATTTGATATTGATATAATGATATTATTGTTCCAAACATTTTACTTGCTATAGGCTATAGCATTATAGCATAACTGTTATGTTAAAGTTACTTTACTGTATATTTCTTTTTTTTTCTTGGAAGCATTCAATTCTACATTTTACAACGTATTTTTGTTCCTACATACTGTGTGCGTCAGCAGCTGGTGCCAATAAGGGCACGTATCATTCATAACATATAAAAGAATAAATAAGCCGAGTACTCGATAGAATGCTCATTCCGACATTAGGTTCGAAACCATCATTCGGCCCATCATCAATTTAATCTTAACAAAAAATCCTTTTTACATTTCAATTATTTCCATTGTGTCAAATGCAGCTGAAACGACAGCTGCAGCTGTAACGACAGTACCTATATTATAACAAAACCGGTCCTTTTTCACAAACAATATTATGCGTTAAGATTGTGTTAGAATGTTTTTCGTATACGACATACTACCGATCGTCTTTTACAAAATTCGTATAATAATATAGTATAGTAGTGTTATATACTTATATGTTAAAAGTATTCAATAACATAAATTCTTAAATGTCAGTAGGAATTAAGTATATATATGGTAGATATTGGTATGGTTGAATTCATTTTTAGACGTCATATAGATCAAATATAAACGACAAAATAATTAAGGTATTTAATAACTTATTAACAACGCTATCGCGTGGAAATATAACAAACTCTATAGCAAATATGTATTTCTAAGCGTAAATTCAATTTCTATTAATTTCCATATTGCTTTTATGGATTGTAATTTAAAAGCGATTGCATTGAGAGTATATGAATAGTCTTTATCTCTAAATGTTATAGTTCCTTATCGGTATATTAATATTTTTAAAATTGAAAAATATAATACGATTTCTTGTCTTGACTTTAAATCACAATAATGCACATAGTATATAATATGTATATAATCTTTCGATTGGGTGTATAGGTCACAAGGCACCTAATGGAACTACGACCTGTGACCAAACTATCTATTCTACATATAAATATACCAAAATACATAACACATATATACTCATTTTTAAACATATTATAAAAGATAAAAGTACATATTATTTTAAAAAAGTAAAAAACATATTTATAAATATTGGTTGTTAAATAAAAATGATCGAAATAATTATTACAAACAATTACTTAGTACAATTATAGTAATTGTTATTACTTGTATTTTGCCAAGATTATCAAAGATACCTATTCAAAAGCATCGATACAATCACGTTTTATTTTATATTCTTTTTCCGTCTAATTGTATTGATCTCATTGTATAATAGTATAAATCTATAATACCATACCCTTAGTATTTTAAATGTGTTTTAAGAAATTATGTGTTAAATATTTGTGATTTTTTTCACAAAATTGTCGTTGAATACATAAAACACATAGGTACAAATATAATATAAATAAATATTATATATTTAACAATATATATATATATATTTCAATTATAATAATTGAGAGTTCAATTTTTAAAACCATGTACGAGTGCCATACGTCAAATATATGTTGTTGAAAATTCTAATACCTATTATATTCTAAGTATAAATCACATCACTGTCATAGATTGTAATAGACTAAATTTATTTAAAATAACAACAGATGGGAAAAGTTTACCTGCATTGAATTTTAAAATGGATCTTATAATAATTAATAATAAATATAAATTACTATAATTACAATAGTATGTGGTATAAGTTTTGAGAATATAAAAAAGTTATAATTCTCATTTATCATATAGATAGTTTTTATTTTAAGGCTTATAACCTATGCTGTATACCTAATAACATTTAAAAAAACTGTAATAGCAAAGAGATACTATAATATATTATCATACTTAAATATGACAGGTATATTTGTAAGTAATTGTAAGACCCATCATATTATATCGTTTCAACTGTCTGCAATGAAAACTTATATTGTTTACTAACAAAAAAAAAGGGAAATTGTGTGTTAAAACAATACAAATGAAATATTAACTATTAAAAATAAGACTTTATACATTTTAAATTTAATAAAAACATTTTATTAAATAAGTTCTATTATAGTCACTCTACATTTAATAATGAATATAAGGATTTTAGTTACAAATGTGTGAAAAGAAAATTAATATTGTTTATTAACAAAATAAAAAAGGAAATTGTGTCTTTACATTATGAACATGATGTTAAATTTTAAACATTAGACTTTATGGTTTGTGAATTTCTTAAAAACATTTTATACAATAAATTATATAATAGTTATTCTACATTTTAATATGATTCTTATAGGTGTAGTTTCAACTATATTAAATAAAACCATATTATATTACTTATAAGCAAAATTTAAAATGATATTGGCATATTTACACATATTTAATGAATTAAAAATTGAATTTATGATTTTATTTTTTTTTTATTTCATATAATCATTTTAATCAATACGTTATGTTATAGTTTTTCTTCATTTTAATATGATTCTAATAGTTATAGTTATAACTGTATTAAATGAAAACTTATGATACTTATAATAAAATTTAAAATGATATTGTCATATTTACACACAAAGAATTAAAAATTGAATTTATGAATTTATTTATTTTTTGATTAGTTGTAATAAACTCGTTCAATAGGTTTTATTAAGGTCAGTCTACATTAAATAATAAATCTAAGGATTTTAGTTACAAATATGTTAAATGAAAACTTATAAAGTGTATAAACAAAATAAAAATGGAAATTGTGTGTTTACAGTTGTAACATATATTTAAATATTAAAACATAGATTTAATGTTTTATAAATTTTTTAAAAACATTTTATTCAAAAAATTGTATTATTGTTTTTCTACATTTTTATATGATTCTAATAGGTAAAGATTCAACTGTATTAAATAAAACCTTATTTTACTTATAAGCAAATTTAAAATGATATTGTCATATTTACACATATTTAATGAATTAAAAATTGAATTTAAGATTTTATTTTTATTTTTTTAATTCCATATTATCATTCTATTCAAAACATTAGGATATAGGTAATATTATCATTTTAAACAATAGGTTATGTTATAGTTTTACTACATTTTAAAATGATTATAATAGTTATAGTTTTAACTATATTAAATATAACCTTACTCTACTTATAAGCAAATTTAAAACGATATTGTCATATTTACACGCATATTAAAAATTAAAAATTGAAAATAAGATTTTATTTTTTTTTTAAATTATATATTATCATTTTGTTCAAAACATTGTTTTTTAGACACTCTTCATTAAATAAAGAATCTAAGGGTTACATTTTCAACTGTATTAAATGAAAACTTATGTTACTTATAATCATATTTAAAATGATATTGTCATATTTACACACATATTAGAAATTAAAAATTGATTTTATTTATTCTTTTTTAAAACATATAATCATTTAAATCAATGGGTTATGTTATAGTTTTTCTTCATTTTAATATGATCCTAATAGTTACAGTTTCAACTATATTAAATATAAGCCTATTCTACTTATAAGTAAATTTCATAAGAAATTGGCATATTTACAGACATATTAAAATTAAAAATTGAAAATAAGATTTTATTTATTTTTTTTTTATATATTATCATTTTGTTCAAAGCATTGTTTTGAAAACACTCTTCATTAAATAAAGAATCTAAGGGTTATATTTTCAACTGTATTAAATAAAATCTTTTTTTACTTCTAAATAAATTTAAAATTATATTGTCATATTTACACATATTAAATGAATTAAAAATTGAATTTATGATTTTATTTATTTTTTTATTACATATAATCATTTTAATCAATAGGTTATGTTATAGTTTTTCTACATTTTAATATGATTCTAATAGTTATAGTTTTAACTATGTTACATATAACCTTATTCCACCTATAAGCAAATTTCAAACGATATTGGCATATTTACACACATATTAAAAATTAAAAATTGAAAATAAGATTTTATTTATTTTTTTTTTATATATTATCATTTTGTTCAAAGCATTGTTTTGAAAACACTCTTCATTAAATAAAGAATCTAAGGGTTATATTTTCAACTGTATTAAATAAAATCTTTTTTTACTTATAAACAAATTTAAAATTATATTGTCATATTTACACACCTTTAAAGAATTAAAAATTGTTTTAATGATTTTATTTTTTTTTTTATTTCAGATTATCATTTTAATCAATAGGTTTTGTTATAGTTTTTATACATTTTAATATGATTCTATTAGTTATAGTTTCAACTATATTAAATATAAGCCTATTCTACTTATAAGTAAATTACATAAGATATTGACATATTTACACATATTTAATGAATTAAAAATTGTTTTAATGATTTTATTTTTTTTTTATTTCAGATTATCATTTTAATCAATAGGTTATGTTATAGTTTTATACATTTTAAAAGGATTATAATAGTTACAGTTCAACTATATTAAATATAAACTAATTCTACTTTTAAGCAAATTTAAAACGATATTGTCATATTTACACACCTATTAGAAATTAAAAATTGAATTTATTTATTTTTTTTTACATATTATCATTTTAAACAATAGGTTGTGTTATAGTTTTTTTACATTTTAATATGATTCTAATAGTTATAGTTTTAACTATAATAAAAATAACCTTATTCTACCTATAAGCAAATTTAAAACGATATTGTCATATTTACAAACATATTAGAAATTAAAAATAGGGTATATGATTTTATTTATACTTTTTTACATATTATCATTTTATACAATAGGTTGTGTTATAGTTTTTTTACATTTTAATATGATTCTAATAGTTATAGTTTTAACTATGTTACATATAACCTTGTTCTACTTATAAGCAAATTTAAAACGATATTGTCATATTTACACACATATTAAAAATTAAAAATTGAAAATAAGATTTTTTTTTTTTGTTGTTTACATATTGTCATTTTAAACAATAGGTTATGTTATAATTTTTCTACATTTTAATAAGATTCTATTAGGTATAGTTTCAACTATATTAAATAAAACCTTTTTTTACTTATAAACAAATTTAAAATTATATTGTCATATTTACACATATTTAATGAAATAAAAATTGAATTTATGATTTTATTTATTTTTTTATTAGATATTATCATTTTCTTCAAAACATTGTTTTTTAGACGCTCTTCATTAAATAAAGAATCAAAGGGTTACATTTTCGACTGTATTAAATAAAATTTTTTTTACTTATAAACAAATTTAAAATTATATTGTCATATTTACACAAATATTAGAAATTAAAAATTGAATTTATTAATTTTTTTTTACATATAATCATTTTAATCAATAGCTTATGTTATAGTTTTTATACATTTTAATGTGATTATAATAGTTACAGTTCAACTATATTAAATATAACCATATTCTACTTATAAGCAAATTTAAAACGATATTGTCATATTTACACACATATTAAAAATTAAAAATTGAATATAAGATTTTATTTATTTTTTTCTTATATATTATCATTTTGTTGAAAGCATTGTTTTGAAAACACTCTTCATTAAATAAAGAATCTAAGGGTTATATTTTCAACTGTATTAAATAAAATCTTTTTTTACTTATAAACAAATTTAACTTATATTGTCATATTTACACACCTTTACAGAATTAAAAATTGTTTTAATGATTTTATTTTTTTTTTATTTCAGATTATCATTTTAATCAATAGGTTTTGTTATAGTTTTTATACATTTTAATATGATTCTATTAGTTATAGTTTCAACTATATTACATATAAGCCTATTCTACTTATAAGTAAATAACATAAGATATTGGCATATTTACACATATTTAATGAATTAAAAATTGATTTTTTGATTTTATTTATTTTTTTATTTCATATAATCATTTTAATCAAAAGGTTATGTTATAGTTTTTCTACATTTTAATATGATTCTAATAGTTACAGTTTCAACTATATTAAAAATTATCCTATTCTACTTATAAGTAAATTACATAAGATATTGGCATATTTACACATATTTAATGAATTAAAAATTGTTTTAATGACTTTATTTTTTTTTTTATTTCATATAATCATTTTAATCAAATGGTTATGTTATAGTTTTTCTACATTTTAATATGATTCTAATCGTTACAGTTTCAACTATATTAAAAATTATCCTATTCTACTTATAAGTAAATTACATAAGATATTGGCATATTTACACATTTAATGAAATAAAAATTGAATTTATGATTTTATTTATTTTTTTATTAGATATTATCATTTTCTTCAAAACATTGTTTTTTAGACGCTCTTCATTAAATAAAGAATCAAAGGGTTACATTTTCGACTGTATTAAATAAAATTTTTTTTACTTATAAACAAATTTAAAATTATATTGTCATATTTACACAAATATTAGAAATTAAAAATTGAATTTATTAATTTTTTTTTACATATAATCATTTTAATCAATAGCTTATGTTATAGTTTTTATACATTTTAATGTGATTATAATAGTTACAGTTCAACTATATTAAATATAACCATATTCTACTTATAAGCAAATTTAAAACGATATTGTCATATTTACACACATATTAAAAATTAAAAATTGAATATAAGATTTTATTTATTTTTTTCTTATATATTATCATTTTGTTCAAAGCATTGTTTTGAAAACACTCTTCATTAAATAAAGAATCTAAGGGTTATATTTTCAACTGTATTAAATAAAATCTTTTTTTACTTATAAACAAATTTAAACTTATATTGTCATATTTACACACCTTTACAGAATTAAAAATTGTTTTAATGATTTTATTTTTTTTTTTATTTCAGATTATCATTTTAATCAATAGGTTTTGTTATAGTTTTTATACATTTTAATATGATTCTATTAGTTATAGTTTCAACTATATTACATATAAGCCTATTCTACTTATAAGTAAATAACATAAGATATTGGCATATTTACACATATTTAATGAATTAAAAATTGATTTTTTGATTTTATTTATTTTTTTATTTCATATAATCATTTTAATCAAAAGGTTATGTTATAGTTTTTCTACATTTTAATATGATTCTAATAGTTACAGTTTCAACTATATTAAAAATTATCCTATTCTACTTATAAGTAAATTACATAAGATATTGGCATATTTACACATATTTAATGAATAAAAATTGTTTTATGACTTTATTTTTTTTTTATTTCATATAATCATTTTAATCAAATGGTTATGTTATTTTTTTCTACATTTTAATATGATTCTAATCGTTACAGTTTCAACTATATTAAAAATTATCCTATTCTACTTATAAGTAAATTACATAAGATATTGGCATATTTACACATATTTAATGAATTAAAAATTGTTTTAATGACTTTATTTTTTTTTTTATTTCAGATTATCATTTTAATCAATAGGTTATTTTATAGTTTTTATACATTTTAATAGGATTATAATAGTTACAGTTCAACTATATTAAATATAAACTAATTCTACTTATAAGCAAATTTAAAACGATATTGTCATATTTACACACATATTAGAAATTAAAAATTGAATTTATTTATTTTTTTTTTTACATATATCATTTAAAACAATAGGTTGTTTATAGTTTTTTTTACATTTTAATATGATTCTAATAGTTATAGTTTTAACTATGTTACATATAACCTTGTTCTACTTATAAGCAAATTTAAAACCATATTGTCATTTACACACATATTAAAAATTAAAAATTGAAAATAAGATTTTTTTTTTTTGTTTTTTTACATATTGTCATTTTAAACAATAGGTTATGTTATAGTTTTTCTACATTTTAATAAGATTCTATTAGGTATAGTTTCAACTATATTAAATAAAACCTTTTTTTACTTATAAACAAATTTAAAATTATATTGTCATATTTACAGACATATTAGAAATTAAAAATTGAATATATGATTTTATTTATATTTTTTTACATATTATCATTTTAAACAATATTTTATGTTAAAGTTTTTCTACATTTTAATATGATTCTATTAGTTATAGTTTCAACTATATTAAATATAAGCCTATTCTACTTATAAGTAAATTACATAAGATATTGGCATATTTACACATATTTAATGAATTAAAAATTGATATTTTGATTTTATTTATTTTTTTATTTCATATAATCATTTTAAACAATATTTTATGTTAAAGTTTTTCTACATTTTAATATGATTCTATTAGTTATAGTTTCAACTATATTAAATATAAGCCTATTCTACTTATAAGTAAATTACATAAGATATTGGCATATTTACACACATATTAGAAATTAAAAATTGAATTTATTTATTTTTTTTTACATATTATCATTTTAAACAATAGGTTGTGTTATAGTTTTTATACATTTTAATATGATTCTATTTGTTATAGTTTTAACTATGTTACATATAACATTATTCTACTTATAAGCAAATTTAAAACGATATTGTCATATTAACACACCTTTAAAGAATTAAAAATTGTTTTAATGATTTTATTTTATTTTTTATTTCAGATTATCATTTTAATCGAAAGGTTATAATATAGTTTTTATACATTTTTATATGATTCTAATAGTTACAGTTCAACTATATAAAATATAACCTTATTCTACTTATAAGCAAATTTAAAACGATATTGTCATATTTACACACATATTAATAATTAAAAATTGGTTATATTATTTTATTTATATTTTTTTACATATTATCATTGTATACAATAGGTTGTGTTATAGTTTTTCTACATTTTAATATGATTCTAATAGTTAAAGTTTTAACTATGTTACATATAACATTTTTCTACTTATAAGCAAATTTAAAACGATATTGTCATATTTACACACATATTAAAAATTAAAAATTGAATATATGATTTTATTTATTTATTTTTTTATATATTATCATTTTGTGTAAAGCATTGTTTTGAAAACACTCTTCATTAAATAAAGAATCTAAGGGTTATATTTTCAACTGTTTTAAATAAAATCTTTTTTTACTTATAAACAAATTTAAAATTATATTGTCATATTTACACACCTTTAAAGAATTAAAAATTGTTTTAATGATTTTATTTTTTTTTTATTTCAGATTATCATTTTAATCAATAGGTTTTGTTATAGTTTTTCTACATTTTAATATGATTCTAATAGTTACAGTTCAACTATATTAAAAATTATCCTATTCTACTTATAAGTAAATTACATAAGATATTGGCATATTTACACATATTTAATGAATTAAAAATTGTTTTAATGACTTTATTTTTTTTTTTATTTCAGATTATCATTTTAATCAATAGGTTATTTTATAGTTTTTATACATTTTAATAGGATTATAATAGTTACAGTTCAACTATATTAAATATAAACTAATTCTACTTATAAGCAAATTTAAAACGATATTGTCATATTTACACACATATTAGAAATTGAAAATTGAATTTATTTATTTTTTTTTACATATTATCATTTTAAACAATAGGTTGTGTTATAGTTTTTATACATTTTAATATGATTCTATTTGTTATAGTTTTAACTATGTTACATATAACATTATTCTACTTATAAGCAAATTTAAAACGATATTGTCATATTAACACACCTTTAAAGAATTAAAAATTGTTTTAATGATTTTATTTTATTTTTTATTTCAGATTATCATTTTAATCGAAAGGTTATATTATAGTTTTTATACATTTTAATATGATTCTAATTGTTATAGTTTTAACTATGTTACATATAACATTATTCTACTTATAAGCAAATTTAAAACGATATTGTCATATTAACATACCTTTAAAGAATTAAAAATTGTTTTAATGATTTTATTTTTTTTTTTATTTCAGATTATCATTTTAATCAATAGGTTATAATATAGTTTTTATACATTTTTATATGATTCTAATAGTTACAGTTCAACTATATAAAATATAACCTTATTCTACTTATAAGCAAATTTAAAACGATATTGTCATATTTACACACATATTAATAATTAAAAATTGGTTATATTATTTTATTTATATTTTTTTACATATTATCATTGTATACAATAGGTTGTGTTATAGATTTTCTACATTTTAATATGATTCTAATAGTTATAGTTTTAACTATATTAAATATAAACTTATTCTACATATAAGCACATTTAAAACGATATTGTCATATTTACACACATATTAGAAATTAAAAATTGAATTTATTTATTTTTTTTTACATATTATCATTTTAAACATTAGGTTGTGTTATAGTTTTTCTACATTTTAATATGATTCAAATAGTTAAAGTTTTAACTATGTTACATATAACATTTTTCTACTTATAAGCAAATTTAAAACGATATTGTCATATTTACACACATATTAAAAATTAAAAATTGAAAGTAAGATTTTTTTTTTTTTTACATATTTTCATTTTAAACAATAGGTTATGTTATAGTTTTTATACATTTTAATATGATTCTAATTGTTATAGTTTTAACTATGTTACATATAACATTATTTTACTTATAAGCAAATTTAAAACGATATTGTCATATTTACACATATTTAATGAATTAAAAATTGAATATAATATTTTATTTATTTATTTTTTTATATATTATCATTTTGTGTAAAGCAGTGTTTTGAAAACACTCTTCATTAAATAAAGAATCTAAGGGTTATATTTTCAACTGTATTAAATAAAATCTTTTTTTACTTATAACAAATTTAAAATTATATTGTCATATTTACACCCCTTTAAAGAATTAAAAATTGTTTTAATGATTTTATTTTTTTTTTTTTTCAGATTATCATTTTATCAATAGGTTTGTGTATAGTTTTTATACATTTTAATGTGATTATAATAGTTACAGTTCAACTATATTAAATATAACCTTTTTCTACTGATAAGCAAATTTAAAACGATATTGTCATGTTTACACACATATAATAAAAAATTGGTTATATGATTTTATTTATATTTTTTTACATATTATCATTGTATACAATAGGTTGTGTTATAGTTTTTCTACATTTTAATATGATTCTAATAGTTATAGTTTTAACTATTTTAAATATAAACTTATTCTAAATATAAGCACATTTAAAACGATTGTCATATTACACAACACATATTAGAATTAAAAATTGAATATATGATTTTTTTTTTTTTTTTACATATTATCATTTTAACAATAGGTTTATTTATAGTTTTTCTACATTTTAATATGATTCTATTAGTTATAGTTTCAACTATATTAAATAGAACCTTTTTTTACTATAAACAAATTAAAACTGTATTGTCATATTTACACATTTAATGAATTAAAAATTGAATTTATTATTTTTTTTTACATATTATCATTTAAAACATTAGTTGTGTTTATAGTTTTTCTACATTTTAATATGATTCTAATAGTTAAAGTTTTAACTATGTTACATATAACATTATTCTACTTATAAGCAAATTTAAAACGATATTGTCATATTTACACACATATTAAAAATTAAAAATTGAAAGTAAGATTTTTTTTTTTTTTTTACATATTTTCATTTTAAACAATAGGTTATGTTATAGTTTTTATACATTTTAATATGATTCTAATTGTTATAGTTTTAACTATGTTACATATAACATTATTTTACTTATAAGCAAATTTAAAACGATATTGTCATATTTACACACATATTAGAAATTAAAAAAGCGGGCAAGTGAGTACCGCTCTGCTGTACATTAGGTGCCGTATGGATCATTATTATATATTATAGGAGTGTTAAATTTGAATCCAATGATAGTTATCATTGTATACGAAAAACGATTCTGAACGAAGATGATTTGTCAGCCTAGGATATAATTTCTAGTGGTTGGTAAAAAAGGTGGTTTAAAAAAACCAGCTTATATTAAAAAATATTTTGAAAATTAAATCACGTAAAGAAAACGCGAATCTTAATAACTGGTAAAATTTTCAAGTATCTACGACTTATACTTTTTGAATAAACAAATATTTAAAATCGTTTGAGGATAAATCGTTATCGTTACGCTATTCGTTAAAATTTAAAATTCAAACGCACTTAAAATTTTTTCCTATAATGATGCTTCGAGTTTTCTCTATAGATACTTGAAGGTAAACTTATGGAAAACTTAGTGTTGTATTTTTAATCCTTAGTTATAAACACAAAAATTTTATGATTTTTCAACTTCAAATATTTCGCAAATATTCATAATTTTGACGAATTTTCGTCAAAATTTGAACTTCAAATGCTAATAAAAAAAATTGTGCCTATGTATTCTTATAATTTTTTAATCACTATAAGAATAACATATGAGGAACTTTGTATTAAATTTTCAAGTATTTTGATAGGGCCAAAAAATTTTATCGACACTTCAAAAATATTTTTTCAGAAAAATTGAAAATTTCAGTTGTCTATAAATAGCTCAAAAAAGTCAAAATATTTTGAAATTTAAATCACGTAAAGAAAACGCGAATCTTAATAACTGGTAAAATTTTCAAGTATCTACGACTTATACTTTTTGAATAATAACAAATATCAAAAATCGTTTGAGGCTAAACTGTTATTTAACGCGGTTTTTGTAAAAATTTAAATTTCAAACACTCATAAAATTTTTTTGTCTGAATCCGGTAGAGTTTTTTTTACAGATATTTGAAGAAAAATGTATGGAGAACCTTGTACCAAATTTTCAAAACTTAGTTATAAAAGAAAAAATTTTATGATTTTTCACCTTCAAAATTACTTGCAAATTTTCGCGTTTTCGACAGATTTCGTAAAAATTTGAACTAAAAACGCTTATAAAAAAAATTGTGACTAACGATTTTTAATTTTTTTTAGGTGCATTAAAAACAACTCATAAGGAACCTTGTATTAAATTTTCAAAACTTTTTGGTCATCCAAAAATTTTTTATCGACACTTTAAAAAAATTTCTCAAAAAAATCGAAAATTTCAGTGGTCTATAAATAACTCAAAAAAAGTCAAAATTTTTTGAAAATTTAACTATATACAGATACTACTGACATTAACATTTGGTGAAAATTTCAAGTATTTTCAGTAATTAGTTTTTGAATTACAACCAAAAAAAAAATCGATTTGGTCGAAACTGGTTTTGCGTAAAATTGCGTGCCCCGTTTTTTTTTTTTTGTTTTCTCGATTTTTTTGTCATGGAAAACTGTTGGAAAATGTTAACTTTTTACCTCTATAATGCACCAAGGATATTCACTTTTACATCGGAAACCACCCCCATAGTTTGAAATTGGAGCATTATTTCGACTAGTTATGCTGTACACAGACACAAAAAAAAAAAAAAAAAAAAAAAAAAAACACACATCATTGTAAAATCAATACATTCATCACTTCGTTCAGAATCTAAAATTGAATATATGATTTTATTTATTTATTTTTTTATATATTATCATTTTGTGTAAAGCATTGTTTTGAAAACACTCTTCATTAAATAAAGAATCTAAGGGTTATATTTTCAACTGTTTTAAATAAAATCTTTTTTTACTTATAAACAAATTAAATTATATTGTCATATTTACACACCTTTAAAGAATTAAAAATTGTTTTAATGATTTTATTTTTTTTTTTATTTCAGATTATCATTTTAATCAATAGGTTTTGTTATAGTTTTTATACATTTTAATATGATTCTAATTGTTATAGTTTTAACTATATTAAATAGAACCTTTTTTTACTTATAAACAAATTTAAAATTGTATTTTGTCATATTTACACATATTTAATGAATTAAAAATTGAATATAATATTTTATTTATTTATTTTTTTATATATTATCATTTTGTGTAAAGCATTGTTTTGAAAACACTCTTCATTAAATAAAGAATCTAAGGGTTATATTTTCAACTGTATTAAATAAAATCTTTTTTTACTTATAAACAAATTTAAAATTATATTGTCATATTTACACCCCTTTAAAGAATTAAAAATTGTTTTAATGATTTTATTTTTTTTTTTATTTCAGATTATCATTTTAATCAATAGGTTTTGTTATAGTTTTTATACATTTTAATGTGATTATAATAGTTACAGTTCAACTATATTAAATATAACCTTTTTCTACTGATAAGCAAATTTAAAACGATATTGTCATGTTTACACACATATTAATAATTAAAAATTGGTTATATGATTTTATTTATATTTTTTTACATATTATCATTGTATACAATAGGTTGTGTTATAGTTTTTCTACATTTTAATATGATTCTAATAGTTATAGTTTTAACTATTTTAAATATAAACTTATTCTAAATATAAGCACATTTAAAACGATATTGTCATATTTACACACATATTAGAAATTAAAAATTGAATATATGATTTTTTTTTTTTTTTTACATATTATCATTTTAAACAATAGGTTATGTTATAGTTTTTCTACATTTTAATATGATTCTATTAGTTATAGTTTCAACTATATTAAATAGAACCTTTTTTTACTTATAAACAAATTTAAAACTGTATTGTCATATTTACACATATTTAATGAATTAAAAATTGAATTTATTTATTTTTTTTTACATATTATCGTTTTAAATATTAGGTTGTGTTATTGTTTTTCTACATTTTAATATGATTCTAATAGTTAAAGTTTTAACTATGTTACATATAACATTTTTCTACTTATAAGCAAATTTAAAACGATATTGTCATATTTACACACATATTAAAAATTAAAAATTGAAAGTAAGATTTTTTTTTTTTACATATTATCATTTTAAAAAATAGGTTGTGTTATAGTTTTTATACATTTTAATGTGATTCTAATAGTTATAGTTTTAACTATGTTACATATAACATTATTCTACTTATAAGCAAATTTAAAACGATATTGTCATATTTACACACATATTAGAAATTAAAAATTGAATTTATTTATTTTTTTTTACATATTATCATTGTATGCAATAGGTTGTGTTATAGTTTTTATACATTTTAATATGATTCTAATTGTTATAGTTTTAACTATATTAAATATAAACTTATTCTACATATAAGCACATTTAAAACGATATTGTCATATTTACACACATATTAGTAATTAAAAATTGAATATATGATTTTTTTTTTTTTTTTACATATTATCATTTTAAACAATAGGTTATGTTATAGTTTTTCTACATTTTAATATGATTCTATTAGTTATAGTTTCAACTATATTAATAGAACCTTTTTTTACTTATAAACAAATTTAAAACTGTATTGTCATATTTACACATATTTAATGAATTAAAAATTGAATTTATTTATTTTTTTTTACATATTATCGTTTTAAATATTAGGTTGTGTTATTGTTTTTCTACATTTTAATATGATTCTAATAGTTAAAGTTTTAACTATGTTACATATAACATTTTTCTACTTATAAGCAAATTTAAAACGATATTGTCATATTTACACACATATTAAAAATTAAAAATTGAAAGTAAGATTTTTTTTTTTTACATATTATCATTTTAAAAAATAGGTTGTGTTATAGTTTTTATACATTTTAATGTGATTCTAATAGTTATAGTTTTAACTATGTTAATATAACATTATTCTACTTATAAGCAAATTTAAAAAACGATATTGTCATATTTACACACATATTAGAAATTAAAAATTGAATTTATTTATTTTTTTTTACATATTATCATTGTATGCAATAGGTTGTGTTATAGTTTTTATACATTTTAATATGATTCTAATTGTTATAGTTTTAACTATATTAAATATAAACTTATTCTACATATAAGCACATTTAAAACGATATTGTCATATTTACACACATATTAGTAATTAAAAATTGAATATATGATTTTTTTTTTTTTTTTACATATTTTCATTTGAAACAATAGGTTATGTTATAATTTATACATTTTAATATGATTCTAATTGTTATAGTTTTAACTATGTTACATATAACATTATTCTACTTATAAGCAAATTTAAAACGATATTGTCATATTAACATACCTTTAAAGAATTAAAAATTGTTTTAATGATTTTATTTTTTTTTTTATTTCAGATTATCATTTTAATCAATAGGTTATAATATAGTTTTTATACATTTTTATATGATTCTAATAGTTACAGTTCAACTATATAAAATATAACCTTATTCTACTTATAAGCAAATTTAAAACGATATTGTCATATTTACACACATATTAGAAATTAAAAATTGGATATAGAATTTTATTTTAATTTTTTTACATATTATCATTGTATACAATAGGTTGTGTTATAGTTTTTCTACATTTTAATATGATTTTAAAAATTATAGTTTTAACTATGTTACATATAACCTTGTTCTACTTATAAGCAAATTTAAAACGATATTGTTATAAATACACACATATTAAAAATTAAAAATTGAAAGTAAGATTTTTTTTTTTTACATATTATCATTTTAAAAAATAGGTTGTGTTATAGTTTTTATACATTTTAATATGATTCTAATAGTTATAGTTTTAACTATGTTACATATAACATTATTCTACTTATAAGCAAATTTAAAACGATATTGTCATATTTGCACACATATTAGAAATTAAAAATTGAATATATGATTATATTTATTTTTTTTTTACATATTAACATTTTAATCAATAGGTTATGTTATAGTTTTTATACATTTTAATGTGATTATAATAGTTAGAGTTCAACTATATTAAATATAACCATATTCTACTTATAAGCAAATTTAAAATGATATTGTCATATTTACGAATATATTAGAAATTAAAAATTGAATATATGATTTTATTTATTTATTTTTTTATATATTATCATTTTGTGTAAATCATTGTTTATAAAATAATCTAATAAAGAATCTAAGGGTTATATTTTCAACTGTATTAAATAAAATCTTTTTTTACTTATAAACAAATTTAAAATTGTATTGTCATATTTACACACCTTTAAAGAATTAAAAATTGTTTTAATGATTTTATTTTTTTTTTTATTTCAGATTATCATTTTAATCAATAGGTTTTGTTATAGTTTTTATACATTTTAATGTGATTCTATTAGTTATAGTTTCAACTATATTAAATAGAACCTTTTTTTACTTATAAACAAATTTAAAATTGTATTGTCATATTTACACATATTTAATGAATTAAAAATTGAATTTATTTATTTTTTTTTACATATTATCATTTTAAATATTAGGTTGTGTTATAGTTTTTCTACATTTTAATATGATTCTAATAGTTAAAGTTTTAACTATGTTACATATAACATTATTCTACTTATAAGCAAATTTAAAACGATATTGTCATATTAACATACCTTTAAAGAATTAAAAATTGTTTTAATGATTTTATTTTTTTTTTTATTTCAGATTATCATTTTAATCAATAGGTTATAATATAGTTTTTATACATTTTTATATGATTCTAATAGTTACAGTTCAACTATATAAAATATAACCTTATTCTACTTATAAGCAAATTTAAAACGATATTGTCATATTTACACACATATTAAAAATTAAAATTTGAATATAAGATTTTATTTATTTTTTTTTTATATATTATCATTTTAAACAATAGGTTGTGTTATAGTTTTTCTACATTTTAATATGATTCTATTAGTTACAGTTTAACTATATTAAATATAACCTTATTCTACCTATAAGCAAATTTAAAACGATATTGTCATATTTACACACATATTAGAAATTAAAAATTGGATATAGAATTTTATTTTAATTTTTTTACATATTATCATTGTATACAATAGGTTATGTTATAGTTTTTCTACATTTTAATATGATTCTATTAGTTACAGTTCAACTATATTAAATATAACCTTATTCTACCTATAAGCAAATTTAAAACGATATTGTCATATTTGCACACATATTAGAAATTAAAAATTGAATATATGATTATATTTATTTTTTTTTTACATATTAACATTTTAAACAATAGGTTATGTTATAGTTTTTCTACATTTTAATATGATTTTAAAAATTATAGTTTTAACTATGTTACATATAACCTTGTTCTACTTATAAGCAAATTTAAAACGATATTGTCATAAATACACACATATTAAAAATTAAAAATTGAAAGTAAGATTTTTTTTTTTTTACATATTATCATTTAAAAAATAGGTTGTGGTATAGTTTTTATACATTTTAATATGATTCTAATAGTTATAGTTTTAACTATGTTACATATAACATTATTCTACTTATAAGCAAATTTAAAACGATATTGTCATATTTGCACACATATTAGAAATTAAAAATTGAATATATGATTATATTTATTTTTTTTTTACATATTAACATTTTAATCAATAGGTTATGTTTTAGTTTTTATACATTTTAATGTGATTATAATAGTTACAGTTCAACTATATTAAATATAACCATATTCTACTTATAAGCAAATTTAAAATGATATTGTCATATTTACGAATATATTAGAAATTAAAAATTGAATTTATTTAATTTTTTTTACATATTATCATTTTAAACATTAGGTTGTGTTATAGTTTTTCTACATTTTAATATGATTCTAATAGTTAAAGTTTTAACTATGTTACATATAACATTTTTCTACTTATAAGCAAATTTAAAACGATATTGTCATATTAACATACCTTTAAAGAATTAAAAATTGTTTTAATGATTTTATTTTTTTTTTTATTTCAGATTATCATTTTAATCAATAGATTATGTTATAGTTTTTATACATTTTAATGTGATTATAATAGTCACAGTTCAACTATATTAAATATAACCTTATTCTACCTATAAGCAAATTTAAAACGATATTGTCATATTTACACACATATTAGAAATTAAAAATTGAAAGTAAGATTTTTTTTTTTACATATTATCATTTTAAACAATAGGTTGTGTTATAGTTTTTATACATTTTAATATGATTTTAATAGTTATAGTTTTAACTATATTAAATATAAACTTATTCTACATATAAGCACATTTAAAACGATATTGTCATATTTACACACATATTAGAAATTAAAAATTGAATATATGATATTTTTTTTTTTTTACATATTATCATTTTAAACAATAGGTTATGTTATAGTTTTTCTACATTTTAATATGATTCTATTAGTTATAGTTTCAACTATATTAAATAGAACCTTTTTTTACTTATAAACAAATTTAAAATTGTATTGTCATATTTACACATATTTAATGAATTAAAAATTGAATTTATGATTTTATTTATTTTTTTATTTCATATAATCATTTTAATCATTAGGTTATGTTATAGTTTTTCTACATTTTAATATGATTCTAATAGTTATAGTTTCAACTATATTAAATATAAGCCTATTCTACTTATAAGTAAATTTCATAAGATATTGGCATATTTACAGACATATAAGAAATTAAAAATTGAATATATGATTTTATTTATTTATTTTTTTATATATTATAATTTTGTGTAAAGCATTGCTTTGAAGACACTCTTCATTAAATAAAGAATCTAAGGGTTATATTTTCAACTGTATTAAATGAAAACTTATGTTACTTATAATCAAATTTAAAACGATATTGGCCTATTAACACACCTTTAATGAATTAAAAATTGAATTTATGATTTTATTTATTTTTTTATTTCATATAATCATTTTAATCATTAGGTTATGTTATAGTTTTTATACATTTTAATGTGATTATAATAGTTACAGTTCAACTATATTAAATATAACCTTATTCTACTTATAAGCAAATTTAAAACGATATTGTCATATTTACACACATATTAAAAATTAAAAATTGAAAGTAAGATTTTTTTTTTTTACATATTATCATTTTAAACAATAGGTTGTGTTATAGTTTTTATACATTTTAATGTGATTATAATAGTTACAGTTCAACTATATTAAATATAACCTTATTCTACCTATAAGCAAATTTAAAACGATATTGTCATATTTACACACATATTAGAAATTAAAAATTGAATTTATTTATTTTTTTTTACATATTATCATTTTAAACATTAGGTTGTGTTATAGTTTTTCTACATTTTAATGTGATTATAATAGTCACAGTTCAACTATATTAAATATAACCTTATTCTACCTATTAGCAAATTTAAAACGATATTGTCATATTTACACACATATTAGAAATTAAAAATTGGATATAGAATTTTATTTTAATTTTTTTACATATTATCATTGTATACAATAGGTTGTGTTATAGTTTTTCTACATTTTAATATGATTCTAAAAATTATAGTTTTAACTATGTTACATATAACCTTGTTCTACTTATAAGCAAATTTAAAACGATATTGTCATATTTACACACATATTAAAAATTAAAAATTGAAAGTAAGATTTTTTTTTTTACATATTATCATTTTAAACAATAGGTTGTGTTATAGTTTTTATACATTTTAATGTGATTATAATAGTTACAGTTCAACTATATTAAATATAACCATATTCTACTTATAAGCAAATTTAAAACGATATTGTCATATTTACACACATATTAGAAATTAAAAATTGAATTTATTTATTTTTTTTTACATATTATCATTTTAAACATTAGGTTGTGTTATAGTTTTTCTACATTTTAATATGATTCTAATAGTTAAAGTTTTAACTATGTTACATATAACATTTTTCTACTTATAAGCAAATTTAAAACGATATTGTCATATTAACATACCTTTAAAGAATTAAAAATTGTTTTAATGATTTTATTTTTTTTTTTATTTCAGATTATCATTTTAATCAATAGATTATGTTATAGTTTTTATACATTTTAATGTGATTTAATAGTTACAGTTCAACTATATTAAATATAACCTTATTCTACTTATAAGCAAATTTAAAACGATATTGTCATATTTACACACATATTTGAAATTAAAAATTGAATATAAGATTTTATTTATATTTTTTTACATATTATCATTTTATTCAATAAGTTGTATTATAGTTTCTCTACATTTTAAAATGATTTTTATGGTTATAGTTTTAACTTGGTGAAATAATAACTGGGTTTTTTTATTATGAAACTTAATTAAGATTATGTATTTCCACATTGTTATGATATGAAATTTGGTTTTGGATTTTTACCTTATAGCTTAGTGATATATTATGTAAAAAATAATTTTATAAAATGGTTAGAGCTAATGTTACGGGTTTTGTATCAAAAGAATAAAATTATATTCCACTGGTTATGTTGCTCCTGTTTTCCACTCTTGTTTTCCTTGTTTTTTGTTTCTTTTACTGGTGGATGATTGCTGCTAGATGTGTTATTTCCTCTGTATCTGCTTTGCTGCCATTGACGTTGGGCTGGAATTATTCAGCTGTTTTGCTTGACTATCTAAAACGTAGTGCCATTAATTTTTGTTCCCAAATATTCAAACATATTCTTAAAAACAGTCTAGTCCCTTATTGTTCATTCAATTTTACATTCTCTTATGTCTTCAAATTGAAAACTGCGTGAAAATTTTAGGTCACATTTGATAGTATATGCGTTGTTACTTTTGTAGTTGTTACTGCGGTAGTTCTTGAGTCTCTTTGTAAGTGGAATTGGTATTTATTGGGATTCCTGTGTTTGTATACCATGATATTGCAATTCTATATTAAATACAATAGAAGTAATTGTTAAAAATGTTGCCCTAAAATGAGTGATAGGTATTAATAAAATAGAAATTAAACTCAGAGTGTTGGGGAAAGTACTTTTGCAATGCACTATTTTTACCAAAATTTAAAAGAACATGTTTTTTATAGACTTATAATACAAAATGGTTTTTCCACTGTAATGGGTTTCCTTGGTTTATGGCGAGTGTACTTGTTGATGGGTGCTGCTCGACGATGTTTTTCCTCGATTACTGCTTTGCTGTTATGGATTGTACTGCAATCACTCATCTGTTCCTCTTTTCTATCTGAAATTAAATATGAATAATTTGTGTTCACTTACGTACCTTCAGTTAATTTAATAGCTGATCATATCATATACTTTAATAGTAGGGTTGTTAAATTAAAAACAGTCTAGTCTCTAATTTCTGTATAATTTTATCCGCGTCCGCATATATTAATATCATAAGAGCAATGTACTATAATCAACGATGGCAATAGATTAAAATTTGTCGGAAATTAATAAAACAATAAAAATATATTGAAATATTCTTACCATTTATTTAGTTTACCTGTACTTCACAACAACTATTCACGGTTGCTCATCCTGTGTTCATAATTTTGACTGGTGAACTACGTTGATATAACGTACTGTCTCATGAATCTTAGAATATAATTTTTTTTTATTTCATTTGTTTTTAGCGTCGGCGTGTCGGTTTTTTATTTAAAATATTAATATACCCGTTGTTATCATTATCAGTTTATCACTATTTTATATCGTATTATCACGATTTAAGATATACAAAAGTATATATCACGAACTACTACATGTACTATATTTATATCTTAAACCATAGAATTATTCTGTAATATTACCACTGAGATAGTTATAATCCACGATTTAAGATTATCTTAAAATTTAAATCGTGGTGTTGTGTACAGCTGTTCGGTTTGTTCCGATTACTGCCAGTAGTCCGTCAAACTTGGTTTGGTTCCTGGTTTGACGTTAACTTATTTTTCTTTTATGAGTTCGCACATTAGGATATTTTTCAACATAAAACTAAATTGTCTAAGAGAAGTAAACTTACTTATTTTAATATTTAAACACCGTTATTAAATGAATTTGATTTACACTGGTCTTAACTGAATCGTTGGCTTTACACAACTAACTCGTCAAATACGTACATTAGACAGCGATTCCGTTATACTATGAATAATCAAAAATAAAAGTAAACATTTTAAAGACAATATGCTTACATGGCTAAAATATCTTTATGTCTAGAATACTCTTAACACTACAGTCAGGGGTTCCCAACAGTGGTATAATCACAGATCTGTCATCTGTGAGTATAATATTATATTAAATTATTGATGTTTTGCGTAAAAATTTCCGTTTTCTGTCACTTTTTGGTAGTTTTTCCCAAATTTTTTTGAAAATTACTGGAAATTTCTTACTTTTAACCTCTATAATGCACCAAAGATATTCACTTTTCCATCGGAATCATATTTTCGACAAGTTATGGTAGGGTCGTATTAACGTATTAGCACAATAGGCACTATGCCTAGGACCTACTCAAAATTGTGGCTATTATGGTTTTATTGTAAATCGCAAAATGATATACCTAATAGAAGGTGGTTTGTTTTATAGTTTTTGACAGTGAAGTTATTTATATTTTGGAGTCAAACGAATTGTTTTTAGGATTTGCTAAAACTGTTATATAAAAGTTATAAAAGTTTAGATTTAATTTTTATGCTGTAAATGCCTGTATTTCTTTTTAAAAGCTTAACACAGAGATTCCACACTTTTTCTCCCAATGAGAAGGTTTCTTAATTTTTTAAAACTTGACAATGGATCTGTAAAGTGCAGGGGCTAGGGGCCTGGGGCTTATGAATTATGATAATATTAATCCGGGCCTGAGTTATTATGTACACAGACACAAAAACACACACACATCATTGTAAAATCAATCACTCCGTTCAGAAATCAGAATCTAAAACATTATTTAATAGTGTTTAAACATACCTATATTGTACATTTTTGTAAAATACTTACTATAAATAATAATATAATATAATATAATATCAAAGTTTATTTAAAAAAATGTTTTAGAACTTAAATATATATAATATAACTAATATTGTAGTATACACATAACATTCTCTAAAATCATAGATTGAAAAAAAATTAAGATAAAAAAATTTTGCAAAAAATTTTCCTCCCCGGCGGGGAATCGAACCCCGGTCTCCCGCGTGACAGGCGGGGATACTTACCACTATACTACCGAGGACTGTGATGTAATGTTAAAATTAAATGTCTCTTTGTTAGATTTTTTATCCACATTAACCATAAAAAAGATAATTATTAAGTAGGTATAGTCATATAAATACTTCATAACACCTATGTTTTTTATGTTTTAAATTTAATACTACAGTAGAGTGATATAATTATTTTCAAAAATATCAAATATGGCATTTACTATATTATTACTCATTAGTAGGTACCTATTTAATTATTTTAATAATATATTATTTATAATATTATAATACAAACAAGTTGTTATAGGTATTGAAAAATTCAGGTAAGGTATAAATACTAATATACTTAACAGAATTTTTTAACACTTAAATTTAAATCTGAATTTGTTCGATTTACTTGTCGTTTAATTATGCTTTTGATAGGTACTTAAGTACCTACCTAGTTAAGTCATTAATTCTTATTTATAATTACTGTCATTTACTATAAAACTAATATGAACATTGAACATATTGTACTATTTGTACTATAATGCTTCAAACTGCTTTTCCATATTATATTTATTAAAATGTTATTTTAAGTATTATATTTAATGGTTTTATTATTTTTAGACCAGTTTTAATTTTATTTTGAACTTAAATAACAATGGTAAGTGCACTAATAGGTTGCTCTAATATTATAAGTAATGTAAACTAAAGAATTTTTCATAAATTAAAATTGTTATACTTATGTCAGGTTCAGGCTTCTTTATAAAAAAATTTCAGTATAGGTACCTAGTTATTACCTATTTGTAGCTGGTTTCCTTTTAGTTTCTGAACGAAGTGATGAATACATTGATTTACAATGACGTGGGTAATGGGTATGAGTTTATTTTTTTTTGTGTATGTATGTAACTTGTCAAAATAATGCTTCAATTTAAAACTTCGGGGGTGGTTTCCGATGGCAAAGTGAATAACCTAAGTGCATTATATAAATCAAAAGTACACATTTTCCAACATTTTTCAAAAAAGTGACAAAAAACGGGAATTTTTACAAAATCAGTTTTCGACCAAATCGATTTTTTTATATGGTTATAACTCAAAAACTAATCACTGTAAATACTTGAAATTTTTACCAAATGTTCATATTAGTGTTATCTATATACAGTTAAATTTTCTAAATATTTTGGAGTTTTTAAAGTTATTTAAAAACAACTGAAATTTTCAGTTTTTCTAAGTATTTTTTTTTTTAAATGTTTGATTCAAAAATTTTATTATGCCCAAAAAAACTTTATTTTTGCTATTTCCAATATCAAATAATACAGACTGATAAAAATAAAATGTTATCTAGGTTTAATAGCTGGTTTTTTAGTGTTTGTTTAGTGTATAAAATAAATATGCAGTAAATTAATGTCAATAATTTGTTTCAGATTTCATAACACCACCACTACCACTTATAACTTATTATGTTGTATAATAACTAGTTGGTTATTGATTTACTGACTATTATAAACAGTAAATAGTCATCCAAAAAAACGTACATATTGCAGGCTATAACTCGAAAGAGCTGACTGAACAATTAAATTTAAATTAGAATTACTTTATTATAGTATTAGGATTGCCTAGCGTAGTACCTAATTCGATTTTTATGGACAAAATAAATACATTTATTGAAATTTCTAGCAAGTAAGTTTTTAGTTCATCCAATAAGCTTTAAAACATTGCTTAAATGCAAATATGCCGATTACATTTTATAATTTATAATACGGTAACACTAAAATTGTATTATGAAATATAAAATTTTATTTCGTTATTGGAAGTGACTAATACGAGTACGCTATATAGGATGAATCCACTAATGAATTATAAATCAAACCAACCATTATTATGCAACTTTAACGTTATATAGAGTTTTTCGTTGTAAAGAATTTCGTTATAATGAATTTTCACTGTAGATACAAAAAAAAACTTGCTCGAAAATTAAATTTTATACATACTTGTACTTTGTAAAACAAATGTATACTTTTTAAAATAGAAATTATAGATTTACACATTTTTGTGATTTTCTGGTGAAGCAATAATATAAATTTGCATTTCCACATTTCAAATGTAATTGCAATTGTATCACTCAATTTACAGCACTGAGGGTAACATATTGTACACATAGTACGTACACATATTATATTATGGTGTAACGGAGTACGACATAAAACGGTCCTTTTCAGGACCACTAAAAAGCACACTCAACATATGTTAAACGCAGTTCCAAACGGCAGGTTCTACACAATAAAGTTTCAACAGTATGACGAGGAACAACCGTACCGAGCTTATGACAACCATCAGGGAACGATGCGATGATGACTCGTCATCCTAAAAACCTACAACCAATCAGCAACAACTTTAACAATCTAAATTGGTACATATAATATATATTAGCACATTTCCGAAAATCAGACACACTTCAATTTCATCTCGAATCGTCAATAACTCATCAAGAACTCCAATACTGACGACCGGAGACCATAGAAGAACCTACGCCGACTCTACAGCACGAATACGAATCGCCAAGCAGATGACCAGCGTTGAGACGATACGAATACAATCGTGACCAAAATTAGCCGACTAGTAGTGGCCGTGGAACGACGACCATCGAGCCGGCATTAACAAATCCAACGACGCTGACCACTCGAGACGACTATCGGAATCGCCGGACCGAACGTCATACAACATCACGCGCACAACTGCTGCCATCGATTCCGCTCCCCCCGCCGGCCACTTGCTCAAGTACCGCTGACCCGAGCTCCTTTTCGCCAAATGGTAGCCGCTTATATATAAGTCACGCGCTACTGACGGAGGACTCCTGCTTCCAATCGTATGACCTCACGTTATATTATTTAATCCCTATTATAATATGTGATAGTGCTGATAATGAATATCGTCGGTCGAACACGAGTTCTCACCGAGTCAGTCATCCGCTTGCGCTTGCGCTGGCTGACGTACCCGTGAATCTCATACTCCTCCCTATATTATATTATTGTACAAATATTGCAGAATAATAACATTATAGTGCCCTGCAATACGTATTATATTACCGATCATATTATTATTATTGCGTATTATAATAATAATAATAATATATGTGAAATCGGTTTTTCGGCCCCTCAATTATACCTGCTCTGAGCTGCAGCAGCGATTAGTGCCGGTCGGCCGCGGTAGAGCGGGGCTCGCAGGACTCTCGAGCGTGCGAAAGTCCGACGACGGAACCGTTCGCGTGCGCGTTCTTGTGGGAATACGGCGACTCGCGTGAGCGGTGGAGTGCGTGCGGCGGGTATGGCGTATTACGACGTGGCCGGCCGGCCTTTTGACGACGACGACCCTGCAAAGGCACCCGTCGACGCGGGCTGCGGCGAGCGGCACGCGACGAGCCGCCAAACGCGCGGCGGAAACGCGCGACGTGCCGCTGCGGCCATATAGCTATATAACTACGGAATAATTTATGTGTGCGCATAAATACGTGAGTACGCGGGCACGCCGCGGCGGCCGTACGATATCATCGTAGTATTATTAAACGCGAGGAAGACACGCGTCGACGACAGCGGGCCCGCACGCGCCGCCCGCGGGGTAATGAAAAATTAATTGCGGCGGAAGTTAAACTATATATTACATATTATATTATAATATATTATATACTGTAATATACGGTACACGACCATATATACCGACCCTGTCCCCTCGTCGTGTACGCGACGCGTATTATGCGGATTGTCGTTGCGGTAGAAGGTATAGGTATACGCACGCACGACACTATATAGATAGGTACCTATATAATAATTATATCGTGTATTAATATACCTATGTTGTAATAATATGTATCTGCATGACGTGCACTTGCGCCGGTGTGAGTTGCAAACGACAACGATGATGCGTACATATATCGTATAATACATATACAAGTATTATATATAATTATAATGTATAATCGCGCCGTTACAAAATTTTACCTGCACTGATAGTATTTATATACGTATAATATACTATATTATATGTAAATTTAACGGACAATTTTTTTATATATACCTATATACGCAGCACGTACCAGTGCATCAATTTATTTTTAAGGAGATCGTGTACCTAAGTGCTGGTATCCACGTTTTCAATAACTACAATCTGGTGGCTTCTGTTCGTTCTGAAGCGACTATTTTTTTTAATTTTAAATAGCACTTATGTTAAGTTTTCAAAATAAGTATCGTGATATGCGTTTTCAAAAACAATCACACGCATCAAAAAAAAAAAACGATTAAGTAACACATTTCATTGTTTTTGGAGCTGGACATTTTTTAACGTATTCTAACTTTTTGGTTCTATATTGATACCATATTATTCTCTCAATTTAAAATGTTCGACTAAATTTTAAGTTAACGTTTTAATTTTTACCTTAATTATTGTAACTAAATTAAAATGAATTATCGCTTCTGTATTATATAATAATTAACAGACATCTATAAGTTGTGTTATTTATTGACATTTAAAAGTTTATTTTTATGAAACAATTATAAAACATCGCACTGGTATTGATTGGTTGTATTTTTTGTGACCTAAATTCAAAATCACAACGATGTTGCACAGTGTGCGTTATATACTCTCAATCTTCCAATCTAGTAAGTAAGTACTTTAATTAGGTTACGATAATGATTTTAATGGATATAATGTAAGTTTCTGGCACTTTTCTGTAAGTAAATACGATGTAAGTGTACCTATTATTGAAAGTACCAACTGCTTTGATCTGTCTAAGTAAATAATTAATATCAGTAAGTTATGTGTTATTGTTTTACTCTTATTATGATTTATTAGTTATTACTAATATAATCAACACATTAAATAACGTTACAAAAATACAATTTAAGCAGTGCTTGATTAAGCACCATACCAGCAAATAACTACCTAACCAATCGGTCATCATCATACTTCAAGAATCAAGAATCAAGATTCATAAATAGAAATATTAAACATGGTAAATATGACTATCGAACACTAAACTAAGTTTATTTTATAAAATTAGTTTTAATTTTCGTTGTGCAGAGAAATTACTTTATAATGTTCTAAATAATTATTATTTTTTTTAGCTTTTGTTGAAGAAGGCAAAAAGTATTTTCCTGTTGGTAAATTTCTATGATAAATTTTGTAGTAAATATCTATTTGTAAATTTTAATAATAAAATATACCGAACTAATATATATTTATATTTTGTTTTTTTTTTTGTTTTTCAGTTATTGAAATCAAGCCCACGAAATGAATAATCAACGTTCATAAGTCATAATTAACTCCTATAATGTACAGAAAGGAATTATCTGTATTCATAAGAATAAAGATATAATTTATTTTTTCATTCAAAATCTTACTTAAAGTTTTTTTAGTTAAATTAAATTTAGATTATCTAATTTATTAATAATAGTTATTATTATTTTCAGCTATATTAACATAAAATCATTTCCAATTTTACAAATCCATCGAATTTCACTGATATAACAAATACTAATAATTTTAATCATCATTCAGGTTATTATTATAATAGTGTACATTTATATTATTTTCACATAATGTTTGTATAAACAGTATAATATATAGTTTATCAGTTTATGTATTATTATAAATTTGTTATAACTTATAATCTACTTATTAAATATTTTATCCAAACATTACAACACTAAACACAAAGCTATCAAACAATGAGAACGTTATCTATACATTTTTGGCTGAACAATAAAAAACGTAAAGAATCCATTGCTTACTAAAAAATTAATACGATTGAGAACAAATTAATCAACGAGTTGAATTTTTTTAAACTAAAAATTTAAGTACAACGAATAATAATAGGTATTTATTGTTGAACTAAGTTATAATAAATTATGTATATATTTTTATATTATATATATATGTCGCATCGTAGCCACTTCATGAAATCGATCTTTTCATGAAAATATCATAATACACAATATAATGCTTAATAACAAAAAATTATATATATTTATATGCAACTTATTAATACTGAATAACCTACCATCTAGTGTTGTCGTGGAAATATTATTTAGCATAGCTGGTTACCTATAATTGAGAAACAAAAAGGCAATTAACTTTTTTAACAGATTTTCAAACAAATCATTTAGACCTACCTAATTCAAATTGCCGGAATATTTAAACAAAGTTATTGAATAAGGAAAATAATTTGTTTATGACTAAGCCGGCTCTGCAGCCCTCTATTCACTTCACTCACCAACACATTTTAATTTTTTTTTAGAATGCATAACTTATAAAGAGAAAAAAAAATTAATTAAAAAAATAATACAAAATTATAAATTATTACTATCACTCTATAGTCTGTATCTATATAATACAAACAAGTTTCACCACTTGATAATATCGAAAATGTACAAAATTATACTTTATGTCTTTAAATCACATAGATGGTAAGTACCTATGTCTTCTCTTTTCGGTTTTTTACAATAAATTAACCGATATAAATCAACAACCAACAGAAGTGTGTACTTTTTTGTTCAATATAATATAACCAATAAGTGCATAATAATATTGATTTCCTTGATAGTTATTTGATGAAACTATTTTGTACAATAAAGAAATTATTAATATTCAATTTATATATATATTATAATTAGATTGAAAAAAAAGTGACTATAGGTAACACATCATACGTATTCAACCCATCATATCCTAATCAATCATATAGAAAGTCTTAAGTCACTATAAAATCGGAAAAGAAACATTGCTGAGCTTTGTATTCACCCAAACAATATATTTAAACATTCGTTTACATAACAAAAAAAAAATCATATATATATAAACAATAGACAACAATAATTCTTGGTGGGCTAAGGCCTTGCTCTCTTCCTAGACACGCCTATGATCATACTATTGTACGTGAACCAGTACCACGTAGCCAAGTAGGAGATATAATATACCTAACCTATAACCTATACCTGGTACAAGTATACCTTCAATTCTGTACGATATTGCTATGAATTTAAGTTAATAAAACTGCAGTGTAATAAATACTAAGAATTATTATTATTAATATTTATTATCCTGAGCGTCCAATTAACTATTTTTTAGTGCCCTAAATTTGCACGAGTGTAGTAAATAGTGATGGTGAGCTTTTTTTACTGTGTAGGAGAAATGGTAGCTTACTACCTACATTTTGAATACTTAGTAACTTCAGACCAATGTATAATTTATTATAAATTATGACGTTGTGTTGTATATACATAAAGTCAAACTAATTATTATTGAAGAATCGTGTTTAAAAATAAACATAGATTTAAGCGTTCATTAAATATTAAATAATAAAATCCACTCGTCCTATATCAACTCTAGTACCTATACCTTATACCTATTACCTACTTATTTTGATAATAAGTACTTAAAAATATATTTTTTTAATAAAAGTTTTTAAAGACTTTAAGTTGATAACATAATTTATTCATAAAGTTAAGTGTAATTTATAACAAATCTACAGGATTAATAAATTAATCTTTATTTTGAGTGTGATGTTAACAATATATCTATAATCCATGTATTTACCTACTATTTATGTTCCTATTAAAAATTACAATCTAAAGAAATCATACCTATAATTTGTCTTCAGTTTATTTTAGGTATTTTGATTGAGTATTTTTTAAATTCAACAAATCTTTTCGATTAGTTGTTTTTTATAAAACTACTTTTGCATTAAAAATATAATATGTATTACTGGAATTATTTACCAAGTTAAATTCTCTTAAATTAAGTTAACAATGTATATTTATATTTTTTTCAATAGAAATAATCAAAAACAAACATTTTAATACATCAATAATTCAATTTAGAAATACCAATAAGAATTTCCGTTTTTTCCAATTATTGAGAAAAGTGCAGGGAATTTTTTATTACTTCCCTATACCAGAAAATATGTTGAAGTTGAAAATCTAATCATTTTTACTACTCTTAAAGGCTTTACAATTTTAACATGTAATAAAATACTTTGTGTTTTTATATCGTAGGTATATTATTTTAATACTTTGTTCATATTCGACATTTCCTTTTTTTACCTAATGATTTTCTTATTTAATATTCGACTTTTTTGGATTATGATAAAAATTTTTTTTTATAGAATTATATATAAATGTATTCTGTTCACATTTATTCATTTATATTATATCTACAACTAATATAGTACATATACACAATTTTTGTTAAATTATATTTTTTTCTCCTTAAGATTGTAAGTAAATAAATATACGAATTTTATACAATAAAGATACAACAACACAACACGCAATGTATTATATATTAAGGCGGGTATATTAATATATTATAGGTAAGTACACAACTACACGTTTACGGTTTATATAAGATAAAGATACTATTTTAGATACTTATGGACTATGGTAGGTAATAGATATTTTATTATTTTGGATCTAACCACTTATGAACTGGACCCTACGATTACACCCTGATAGTATAAAAAAAACCGTAATCCTAAGGACAATATTACAATAGGTATGGATAATTGATGTCCTTGAGTTATGACTAATAATAATTCTATCATGCTACATCCAATATTGAAATAATTTTTTCGTTTCAATTCAAACGTGATTGATAGCTTATAGATGATTATCTATGAAAGTTTTCTAAGCTTTAGTATCACATACGATTTAAAATATAGGTACATCGTGTATTATTTATATTTGTATACCATAAATTGTAAGGTAGTTAATCTCTCAAAAATATTTTTTCATACACTATAATGGTCTTTTTTTTAGAGCATTATTATTTTATTGGAATTGAGACAATTACAACAATTTATAAATATCTTAATACATACTTATTTTTGTACTTATATTAAGTTGTTACCCATTTATTTC
This sequence comes from Aphis gossypii, assembly GCF_020184175.1. NCBI lineage: Eukaryota > Metazoa > Arthropoda > Insecta > Hemiptera > Aphididae > Aphis > Aphis gossypii. The sequence goes on along the minus strand of NC_065533.1, from coordinate 21,826,784 downwards.
TCCCTCCACTCCACGGTGGTGATAAAATTATTTTATCATATTATTAAATAGCTATAGCAGTATAATATAATATAATATGTACTTATATCATTATATCAATATCATAACTAAGTTTTAAATAATTATTTAGTGGCTTACCAGTTACTTATTTAGTATATTTTATAATATCCAAGATGTAATAATAGACAAAGGCATAAAATGCAAATTGAAATATAAAGTTTCAAGTCCTCCCAATTTTTTTTTTTTTTAATCTAATAATATTTATTAATTTTCATTAACTTTAAATGTTATAAATAAATACAAATGTGCTAACTGCTAATATATATTTTAGATTTTTGGGATAAAATAAAATCTATTTACAGGAAATCTTGTATTCTATTTTTAAGTATTAGTTATAAAAACTGAAAAGTTTTTATATTTTTAGTTACAGAATGATTTACATATTTTGATTTTTTCTCGAACTTTTAACTTCACAAACAAATAAAAAAAATCGTTCATATACATTTTTAACGTTTTTAAATTTCCATAATCATTACATAAAGTTATATTATACTTTCAAACTTTTAAGGTTTATTCAACATTTTTAACAAAAAAACTAAAAAAAATTGAAAGTTTAAAATACCTATTTACAAGAGTTTTAACTTTAAAAATATATAATCACGAATCATTGTAAAATCAATACGTTTATCGTTTGACTCAATTGGTATTTAAAAATTTTAAATGTCAATAATAAATAGCTCATAATATTTTTAAACCTTTAAATTTTATACACTATTAGATATTTTGTAAAAATGTAGATAATACATTATCGTATCTTCTATTTATACAGATATACTATATACGTATTTGAATTATAAAAGAATGATTTTTTTTTGAAAATTGATGTAATGTAAATATTTATTACTTAAAATGTTATTAATAATTATGCAACACGTAAATAATTTCACTAATGTGTATTATGCACTCCATTAACATCAAAAATAATAAATTAAAAACTAAGTGAAAACATTAAATTTGTTACATTCTAAGCACTTAAAAGATGAAGACAACAACACCAACAACAAATGCAATCTGCATACGCGTTCGCGTACCAAGGATTTAATTTTTTTTGTTTAGCTTTTATTAATAATTATGGCTCAACAATTACATTAAAACCTACGTTTAATATAATGTAAATAAACAGACATTGCCAGAACAGCTTAATTTTTTAGATTTTATTATACATTTTAGACTTCAAAGCCAAATTGGCTCAGACCTAAAAATAAATCGTCCGCTAGATGGCAGAACATATTTATGCTTTTTTCCCTATATTTAAATAATTTATTTCAGAACTAAAGAAGTCCAACTCTGTGATGATAATGGATTAGATAAATTTGGCTGTTGTGTAAGTCATGTAACTAATATTATTTGAACCTACCCTAAAAAATAACTAAATATGTTTTATAATTAATTCCATTGTCGCTATAGCAACTTGCACCGTTAGTTTAAAATAACTAATTAAAATGTATTAAATTAAAATAATATTAGAGGTAGCTAATGATATTTTTTTTTATAACAATAATAATTATTATTATCAAGAATTAAGCATTTTTTAAAAATATGTAAGTATTACTATAATAATGTATATAATTTTAAAAAAAAAATAATGGTTTGTATAATAAGTTGCAGGTACTATGCGCCTCGTATATGACTGAATACATCAATACTATTAGTTATTTATTTTTCTATTAAAAATACATTAGGTTGAACTAGTTTTTGCTCCCAAAAAATTATATAATAATAATAATTATATTATTTCATTATTATATTACTAGCTATTAAAAAAAATTTTTTTTTAAATCCTTGTAAGAAAAATTATCATGAAGAACATGGGTATTGGGTAATGGGTATATTCAATTTTCGAGATTTTTGACTAGCATAAAATTGCCTATTAATATATTTTAAAATAACAATAATAATTAATAACTATAGAAGAGTTTAAGAGTTATATTTAATACTTAATAGTAATTTTATCGTAACAATATAACAATAATAAAATGCCGCATAGGTATTAGGTACTATAGGTACGGCCGTTTTTTAAATACGTTTACTAGTTCTAAAATAATGAGGTCCAATAGATAGGTGACTTATGTATTTATATCATACGATTCATGCCTATAAATAGTATACTATAATGCTGATTCATAGTTCCATTTGCAATTTAAATAATTATAAATACATAATACCAACACATTTTTAATAATATGATGCTAATTTTGTCGGTATACTTTTCTATAATCTTACATTTTATTACAAATTTAACGATTTCAAAACAATTAATCAACAGCCTATGATTTACAGTGTTTATTTAAAGAAATACGAGCAAATTAATTTTATATAGGTATTATACAAAATATATTTAACATAACTAATCAACAAAATTATGCTTTATCATTGATTGTTAAATTAGTTTAATTAATTTTTTATGTTCAATAGAGATATTCCAGATGTTCAGCTCACTTGTTAAGGTTATACAACTTTTAAGATACCTATACCCATAAAAACTCTGGGACCTACAATAAGACCTTAATAATTTTAATGTTCCATTTCAATGTAATTACTATGATAAGAATACCAATTAATAATAATTATAAACTCCTGTTGTATGTGCAATTACTTATTTTGTTAGGTACGTATACATTATAATTTTATTGTAATTTGTATCAGCTAGTTATTCTACTTGTTAATTTATATTTTTAAAGTAATTAAATTATATCTTACTGAAATTTATTATAACATAAAATTGTTTTTATCATAAAATATTATATCCTATCATTATTGCTGTTATTGAGAGTACTTATAAAAAGCACATTTATAAAATTAAAAATTAAAAGAAATTATATTATTGTCGTATAGGTACTGTATAAGAATATAAAATGTACAACAATTCAAAATGCTATTTTTTTATAATTAAAAGTTGAATAATTCCAAAAAGACGATTAACGTTTTCAGCCAAAGTCATTAAACAACTGCTTTATATTTATTATATTTAGATTATTTTGAATTACACGATTAGGTACGTCATTATAGTGTAGTGTGTCATGTTGAAGGATTATTTGTTATAGGTATTATGTTGCTTATCTCTAGGTATTGTTTAATGACTTAGGATACTGGATATTTTAAAATTTAAATTTACGTAAAATCACAAAACATCCTAGTATTATTTCCAGTAAAATAATCAAAACCAATAAAGATTTGAAAATGTGCAGTTTTCTTTAAGTCCTTAAAATAAACGAAATTGAATGAGGACTCTTCTGCAGTTTATACTCAGAATGGCAATACTCGTATTTTATTATTATTATTATTAGATTCTGAGTGAAGTTTAAGCGCGATTAATATATAAGTTTTAAAATAATTTATTTTGTTATTGTATATGTGTATGATATATAATATGAATACCTACCTTTTTTTTTTTCAAGTTGAAACCGACGACGCCACAGGAACTGTTTTCACAATACTCCCTCGAGATATATAGGTAAATACCTATGTAACCTATGTCATTAACTTATTACCTTTTAGAGCAGTTAAAATGTTTCGATTTTCAACATTAAGAAGAGGACTATACTATTTAGACTCTAAATATTTAAAATTGAGTATTAAATTGAATCTAGTTAATAATTTATATAAAAAATATAATTATTATTTTGAATAAAATAATTTGATTATTTAATTTAAAAGTTAAATAAATATTAATATTAATAACATTAAAGAGATAAATAGTACACTTATTTTTATTAATATTATTCAACAACTCAATAAATACAAAAATATAATTTTTGTTTATTACTAAATAGAAATTATGTATTTACTTAGGTACTAATTATGTGTTGTATTTTTCTCTGATTGTTATCTTTTAAATGTATTTATAAATAGATATATAAAGTAAGCTCCAAAAATCTAGTCATTTTTGAAAATTGTATAACAAAATTATTTATCTGCTCTACTGCAGAAATCTAAGTGTTTTTTTATTTCAAACCTTACTAGATATTAATTCCTACGTAATTATTTAACATAATAAAATAGTAAATGCTCATATTATATGCATTTATGTATACTTGGTTTAATTTAGTTTTGATTAAATTATTCAAATTATGTATACTTACCTATATCAATGATAAAAATATTTGATATAATAACAATTATTATTGCTGTCGTCATCATACATCATATCTATTTCAATGTCCCTCTCTACATTAAAAATTTTAACTTTTAACAAACTCGAACGTTTTTGCAAATATATTTGCTCAATCACACTAATGTCTCATGGTCTGATTTTGCTTTATAAACCAATACTAATTTTATTAATGTGACATATACTTGCATATTACGTAAAAATACAAAACTTAATTTTTCTAGTTTAATATTGTGTAGTTTAATTTTTTTAATTTGATTCAACGAAATCTTATCGATGGTTAGAAGGTAAAAGGACGTAAACGCCACTTTTTCAAAATCGATGTTTTTGCATAATGTTGTAAACGGCATGATTATACATCGATTAATCCAACCTAAACATCGATATCATTTGTATATATCCAAAGATTGATGATTTAATATGTAGTCGTAAACGGCATAGAATTGGAGGGAATGAAAAAACGGGGCGTAAACGCCAATTAAAAGATGTAAATGGCATTCAAGAAAATTTGATAATACGTAAGCGTGATTTTTGACAGTTACACAACATTTAAGTATTAAACGATAATTTATTATTTCATAAAATGTCAACAATTACGAGACTGATCATTATTTTTAATACCATTTAAGTGAATAATAATAATTATATAGTTAATTATGTTTTTCAATAGTTTTATATTTAATCGTTTAATTGTATTTTATTGCTACTTATAACTACATCATTTAATATATATATCTACGCATAAATCTTGAAGTATGAAAAAGAAGGTTATATGTAGGTTAAAACCTTTAGGGTAAAGTATACTTTTTTACACTAACATAACAACAGTAGTAAAGTATCAATATAATGTATCTGAAATTATTAATTGGTGTAAAATTAAATTTTAATTTTTAAAAAAGTGGATTTATTTTAAGATATTTTTTCATTTGTGTACAAATGATATAGAACTAGGATCATATTATTTGTAAAAATGACGCTAAATCGTTAAAATACTCCAAAAGTATAGGACCTTTTGTTTTAGTGATTTATCAATGTATTTGTGTACAAATATTTAGTGGAGTTAAAAGTAAACATTTCCTAAGTGGAATGTAAGCTACCATTTAAATTTCTCTTTCCTATTTTATTTTGGAGACAACTCAATAATTATAAACAATATGATGCTTTATGTGCCATATGTTTGAATAAAGCGTTTTTTTTTTGTCAAAAGTTTAAATCTTGAAAGTGAGGGTTCATTATATTGACACATACCATTATCTTCTGAAGAAAAATAATATAAATAAATTATAAATATATACTCTAAAAACAGATGATTGTTGAAAACATGTTCTGGTAGCAATATATGGTATATGTTTAATATATATAATGTACTTATACTATATTTGTACCTACCTAATATTTCAAAACGAATATACAATAATACTCATAAAATATATACCTACAAACATTCTTTTTTTTTTAATATTTTGAAAATATAATGCTATTTAGTATTAACTATAAAAAAATACAAATGATCACTTAATAAACCTTAAGTTGATAACAAGCTGGACACTTTTATTATGTAGATTATGGCCCTGGGGATGTGTTTTACATGGCCACCCTTGGGTCTGATTACACTCTGCAAAACCTCCTGGCTATTAAACAGTTCTGCTGTATCTTTCTGTTTTCTTTTGTATATTTACTACCTATACTTAGGTATTTCATTCAATTTCAAAATACTGTCAGGTCTAATTATAATATAATAATAGGTATAATCAATACATATAATACGCAATACGCAATACGCATACGGTAGGTATACAAAAATACAGCAATATAATTTTATTTATTTCGATAAGTTGTTAAAACGATAGTGAAATTTGAGTTTGTAGATCAAAATTGTTCTATAAAATATCGTAAATATAGGTAAAAAGTAAAAACTAATAACTAAAATATTCAAATTGAATCAGTATAGGTATAACATTTACGAGTTTTATATGGCCACTCGCGGAGATTGGATGGTATATATGACGTTATAATAATGATAAAGTATCTATATAGCAGGGGTCTCCAAATTTTTTTATTTAAAAGCAATAAAAAATATCAAATGCTTTTAGCGGAACAAAAGTTTATACATATAATATTATAACACTTACAATTTTTAATTTTTATATGTTAGATATCCACACACATATTTATTATCCTGTGAGAGCCGCTGGCCGGTTAAAATATGTTCGAGGGCCGTATCCGGCTCGTGGGCCAAAGTTCGGAGACCCCTAATAATTAGGTAACTTATTTTTTTTATATATTATAAAAATATAACTTATCTTTTAAATATAATTATATCGTAATAATTCATAAATATAGTTATAATATATAAATAATAATTATAATCCCAAACCGCGGCAGTAGTAAAAATAAATGACGTAAATTATTAAAATAAAAAAAACGTTACATAATGATGTGATGTTTATGTGTTTTTATGGATGCGTGATTAAAGTTATTTAACTTAGTTTTAATTACTTAGAGAATATGCAGCGTAAAGTAAATACACTGTATATTATGTACCGTTTTCGTATACCTATATACCTACCTATAATATAAGTTTATAATATATTAATATACTCGTATATTATTGTGATTCATATAATTACAAAAGTTCAAACTGTTCAAAAGGAACATCAAATGGCTAGACCGACCGACGAATTATTATTACACCATTATTTTATGCGTGATATTATGTAAATTTTTTTGAGTTTTAATGACAATAATCTATCTGATCATTATTAATTTGCCGTTTTATACAAATAAGGAAAGGTTGACGTTTATTTTAATTTATAACACTATATATTTTAATTTTTTTATTCCTTTTATAATTGTTATTGTATTATAAATACATATAAGTTATATAATAATTAATAACATTAACAATAAGCTTGATACGAAGAATGAAGATGCTGCGTTTACAATGAATCATTATAGGTAGTATATATATCAGGACTCAGGAAGTTTATATTTTGTACGCCATTCGAACGATTTAAGTATAGAAAACACTCAAATTCCATATGGCTTTATATTAACGATGTATACATGTAATAGGTATATATATATTTGTAAACCTGTCTATAGTACCTATACAGCCTATACAGGGCCACAGACAATTCTAATTCCTACGGAAATTGTTCTTATAGGTATCATATTATAATGTATGAAATATTATATCTTCTGATCATTAGTTTATTTTTAAGACACCTTTACAATGATAGCTGTATATACGATATAGTACCATAAATAACTTACGTTTATATTAAAAATCATCGATTTTACTATACCTACATTATGTTTTTAAGAAAATTGTAGTAATTGCAAAATGTATAAGATAAAATTAACTTTTTAATATCCGCATAATAGTAAAGTAAACTATCTGTAATTTAAAACTCATTGGTATTTTTGGAAACACGAAACATGAAGTCTTCGATCCGATATATGTATAACTAATATATAATATATATTATATAATTATATATAACCTTAGAACTTAAAAATATATATTGTATAAACTAAATTGACATCTGACTGCAGAACTATTTTAAGGTACGTTCTATGTTTATATATACCTATATATAAATAGTAGTTATATACTATATAGAGTATAATAGGTAAATAGATTATATATAGGTATAGTCAGTGCATTAACCTTGATTATCAAAATACTACATAGGTATATCGTATATAATATATAAGTACTATCAATTAAATAAATCATCATACCATATATTTAAAAACTAATACATAATATGTAATATAGATAGGTGCCAAAAACATAAAAATTATATGAATACATAATTTACGGCACCTACAAGCTGATGGTATTTAAATTATTTGATGGTATTGCAACTTCAAACAGTCCAAACCCCAAAGTCCAAGTGCTTATTTCCTAGTATTTTAGAAATTTAATAATCAAAGAATTATACCTATTGTATTATTTATTATTATATTATAATAGAATGCAATATAATAGACATGGACTATGGATGTCTATATTATATTAAACCAGTAAATATAACTAGGTAATATAAGTGATATATGAATATCTGTTTGAGAATTGTTTGTATATATTGTCAGGTTAAAAACGAAAAAATAAATATTTAGATATTATAAGTTATATTATACTTCGTTTATTATTATATTTACGCATCGATACGATTGGAGAATGTGCGCAATTATTAGGTTTACGGGACAATGGTGATGTATTATATTGTTTTATGATATATATAGGTAGGTACGTGGCAAAAAAAAAAAATAGCGATAAACTGTAGTAGTTTATTATTTTTCTTAGTAATAGTTAATCGACGTATAGGTACACAGTCATGAAATGAACAGCTGACAACTGCTATTACGGTGATAAAAATGTGTAATCGTCCACGACATAATTTAGAACTATTTACACTACGCTATGCTCTATATTATATATTGTATCTATTTAATATAATATATATCTATAAAACGAAAAAGTAAAAACTATTTATAGAACCACGGTGTATAACAACTATACTAGTTAAACTATATTATATAACTACTAATAAGTTATTATACTCTTTAGAAATACGAGTACATACATAACTTTTATACGTATATAAATATAGGATCAAATAGAATTCAAACGCTATTGCGCTAGTATACTATATATATGCGGCTATAGCAGGAGACAGGAGTGCGTACGAATTTAATATCAATAAAAATAAAACCTTTTATAACGATTTATGTCGCAATAGTTTTCTAAGCACACATCTATAGTAAAATTAAGAATATACATAAATAAATACTTAAATCACTTATCAACACTTAAATCCATGTTTTAATAAGTATACCTACTAACTAAGCCCTGTCAAATTAAAAAAAAAAATCCTTCTCAATTTTACAGACTTAAAAATTCTCTATAAACATTTAATTCTGCAGGTTTAAACAAAAATGTTATAGATTCTGATCGAACTGATAAATAAATAAATTTTACAATTTTAATGCCTAATAGCAGTTTAGTAAGATCTTCAAGTTTATAATGGCTTTTCTGGCAGAAAAGTAAACTATTCATGAGTACTTTAAACTTTTACTCATCATATTAATCTTATTTATATTATATTTATTTACAAAATAACATTTGTTTTTTTAGCTATTACATATTTATGCAATCTATGAATCTATTCACACTGTTTTATGTTAAGATTGTATATTCACTTAAAATTTGATAAAAATAATAATTTATTTATAACTTACTAATATACTGTTGCGACAGACCGTCTTTCGCTTTGGGAAATAATTTATCATTGAATTCAAGTTTTTTACATTCATTGTATAGTAACAAAACTGCAGTACAACAAAGTAATTTCCTACGTTGCTCCTTTTTTATAATAATTTAGAAAAATTTCATGATTCTTTTTAATATATTTATAATGTTATTTAAACAATTAATTATTTATATAATAGGTAATAGGTATATATATAAATTATATTATAGAGTGTCCCATGAAGATTTACCCATTGCGGTATCTGCTAAAATAATGAAGATATCATAATTTAGTTTTTTTTATATAAATAAGACTCGCAGAGACAAAGAAATACTATGTAGGTACCTATTTCATATTTTCATTTAATTGTATGTTTTGGTAAAAAAGTTAAAATAATCATTTTATATTTAATTATTTTCAAAAAAATTGAAGAATCATTTTATAATAGGTACCTATATTTTTCTGAAAATTTTAACGTTTCAATATTTTATTGTCATTAATTTCATGTTTTTTAATATTTTTTCTAGTTTTGAGAAAAATTGTGAATTATTTAATACTATATAGTGCCAGTGCAGACTGCAGATATTAAACATGATGTTGCCTATGGGTTTTCAATAATAATTGTTATCAAACGATAATTTGTAATTCTCAAAAATTAAAATAAATATTTATATAATCACGATGTTATCTTATATATAAAAATGAATCGCAAAATTTGGTAAGCGCATAACTCAACAACGCCTGGACCGATTTCGCTCATTCTTTTTTTGTTTGGGTCGTAATTGTCAGGAGAAGGTTCTTACGGACGAAAAATTTGAGAAAGTTATCGGATTAGAGAAATATGACGAGGTGGTGATGAAATTACAGAGGCGCCATCTATCCAGCAAATAGTCAACTAAATTATTTTTGGTAGTCAATGGCAACCATTTAAATAAAATAAATCATTTATTTAAAATGTTTTTAAAAATGCATGCAAATAGACATACAAACAACGCAAATGTTCGCAAATGTTCGTTGAAGTCCAAGGATGGTTTTTACGGCTAGAAAAATTAGAATTATTGCTGGAAAAACCCTAAAAATAGCCCTTTTCTTTTTAAAATAGCCCTTCCTATAATATTTATAATATAATACTGATCGTATCCATGGCAACCAACAATCGTGTTTTGTGCAGAGTGTTTAGTTAGTTAGTGTTTGTTTAGTTCGTGATTAGTGAAAAAATAATTTATATTTGATATGCCTCCTATAAGACGAAGCAATTTAGGTAGAAGAACCAGAAATGCTACAAACCAAGCTAATTACCGATCTAATTCACAAACGCGTGAAGCGCGAGCAAGTTTGAATCGAGCTGCTTTTAGTTACGATGTGTCAATTGACTACAGTAACTACCAATGTGTTGTTATTGGTTCTATGAACTCGGTTTGCTCACACTGTAAGGCATTAAAATACAAAAACGAAGCCAATGGATTGTGTTGCGCAAATGGTAAAGTGAAATTGATACCATTAGATCCACCACCAGAACCATTGTACTCATTGGTTTCAGGAATAGGAACAGATTCTATACACTTTTTGACAAATATCCAACAATATAACAATTGCTTTCAAATGACTTCATTTGGGGCAACAAATGTAGTTCGGGAAAATTTTATGCCAACTTTCAAGGTATGTATTATAGCAGTTACTCATAATTATTTTAGCGAACAAAATTTTCTGTCACCAAAGTTAAGATGTGTCACTAATCTTCAATTTCTTAATCATTACGAAATATATCACTTAATCATTATATTATATGGTGTTTCAGTTTCAGTGACACTTTTATTATATTTTATATTTGATAGATATTAGTTAAAACTAAATATATACTTTTTACGATCAAATTTTATTTAAGTTTGATCACCGACAATCCATTAATTTATACCACACCATAATATTTTTTTTTTTATTTACAGATACAAGGGCAAATATATCACAGAGCAGGTTCACTGTTACCAGTGTCAGATAGCGACAACAAATTCCTGCAAATTTATTTTATGGGCAATTCACCACAAGAAATTGATCTGCGTTGTGCACATAACAATTTAGTAAAAGGTCTATTGTAGAACAATTACAAACTTTATTTCATCAACACAATCAATTGATTATATTGTTTAAAACTGCCCTGGATCTGATGCCATCCGATAATCACAAAATTGTAATCAGAGCTGATAAAACACCTGCAGGTCAACATACAAGACGTTTTAATGCACCAACTATTGATGAAGTTGCTATCGTTGTAGTTGGAGAAAACTTGGAATCCCGTGATATTGTTTTACGTCGTCGGAATGATCAATTACAACGTATAAAGGAAACACACCGCTCATATGATGCACTGCAATATCCCATTATATTTTGGCAAGGTGAAGATGGCTACGATTTCTCAATAAAAATGATAAATCCCATTGCAGGTAACTAAAATATTAGTTTAGCTATGGCGATAATATCTCAGTCATTATATTATGTATTTTAATTTTATATTTGAATGTTATTAAAACAAAATCTATTTACAGGTTCTGAAACCAACAAAAAAGTCAGTTCAATGAACTATTATTCATACCGCCTAATGATTCGGGAAAATGAAGATAATCACATATTGAAATGTCGGCGATTATATCACAAATATGTTGTTGACATGTATGTTAAAATTGAAACGGAGAGATTAACATTCATCAGGTTGAATCAAACCAAACTCCGATCTGAAGAGTATATTCACCTTCGAGATGCGATTAATACTGATGGAAATGCACAGAATGTCGGTCGGATGACTATTCTTCCAGCAACATACATCGGAAGCCCTCGGCATATGCACGAATATGCTCAAGATGCCATGTCGTATGTTCGTCATTATGGTACAGCAGATTTGTTCATCACATTTACATGCAATCCGCAATGGATAGAAATCAATCAGGAGTTATTCTCTGGGCAATCACCCATTGATCGTCATGATATTACAGCCAGAGTCTTTAGACAAAAGTTGAAATCTTTAATGGATTTCATCGTAAAACATAATGTGTTTGGTGAGACACGCTGCTGGATGTATTCTGTGGAGTGGCAGAAACGAGGATTGCCACATGCACACATTTTGATTTGGTTGGTTGAAAATATAAGGCCAAATGAAGTTGATGCAGTGATATCAGCTGAAATCCCTAATGTACAAGTAGATCCTGGATTGCATGAGGTAGTTATCAAAAACATGATACATGGTCCCTGTAGAACTCTTAATCAAAATTCACCGTGTATAATGGATGGTAAATGTTCAAAACGATATCCACGGACATTAATATCGGAAACAATTACTGGTAATGACGGTTATCCATTGTATCGTCGCAGATCGACAGCAGACAATGGAAAATCAACAATTGTCAAATTAAATCAACAAGATATTGAAATAGATAATCGTTGGATTGTTCCATATTCACCCATTTTATCAAAGACATTCAAAGCACACATCAACGTTGAATCTTGCCATTCAGTGAAATCTATTAAATACATTTGCAAATATGTAACCAAAGGGAGTGATATGGCTGTGATTGGAATTGGTGCAGAGAATTCAAATGATGAAGTTACCCAATACCAAATGGGCCGCTATGTCAGTAGTAATGAAGCAGTTTGGCGAATATTTTCTTTTCCTATTCATGAGAGACACCCTTCTGTTGTTCACTTAGCTGTGCATTTAGAAAATGGACAAAGAGGGTATTTTACAGCACAGAACGCAGTACAAAGAGCTGCTCAGCCACCATCTACTACATTAACCAGTTTTTTTGAGACATGCCAAAACGATGATTTCGCACAAACATTGCTATATTCTGAAATGCCAAAATATTATACCTGGAATCAATCCTCAAGGAGATTTATACGACGGAAACAAGGAAAACCAGTTCCAGATATACAGATGTATATTCCACCGATGCGATTGGCCGGATTTATTCAGTACATCCAAGCAATGATGAATGTTTTTACTTACGACTGCTATTAGTCAATGTACTTGGCCCAACATCATTCCAACAGTTACGAACTGTTGATGGTGAATTGTGTGGATCCTACAGAGAAGCCTGTCAACGTTTGCAATTGCTAGAAAATGACAATCATTGGGATCAAACTCTAAATGATGCTGTAATATCATCAAGTGCTCAACAAATACGAACATTGTTTTCTATAATCATATCTACATGCTTCCCATCAAACCCAATTGATTTGTGGATCAAGTACAAGGATTATATGTGTGATGATATTTTGTATCAAATACGGAATAGAATGGGAAATCTAAATATACAAATCAGTGAAGAAATTTATAACGAAGCATTGATTTCAATTGAGGACATGTGCTTGATGATGTCAAACAAACTATTAATTCAATTAGGCCTGATCGCGCCCAATCGTCCAATGCATGATGTTTTTAACCAAGAGGTGCACAGAGAAAAAATGTATGATCTCAACAATTCGAAAGAATTAATTCAAAAAAATCTTCCACTGTCGAATGAACAGAAGTATGTATTTGATACTCTTATGAAAGTAACAAATGATGAAACTGGAGGGATATACTTCTTGGGTGCACCTGGTGGTACAGGAAAAACTTTTTTGATTTCATTAATATTAGCAACAATTCGTTCACAAAATAAAATTGCACTTGCACTCGCTTCCTCGGGAATCGCGGCAACTTTGCTTGAAGGTGGTAGAACAGCCCATTCAGCACTAAAATTGCCATTAAATATGCAAAGCAATGAAACTCCAACCTGCAACGTTTCGAAGAACTCTGCAATGGCAAAGGTTTTGCAGCAATGTAAATTGATTGTTTGGGATGAATGCACGATGGCACATAAAAAATCTTTGGAGGCTTTGGACAGAACCTTAAAAGATCTACGGAGCAATAATAACCGATTTGGTGGTGCAATGATTTTATTAGCAGGAGATTTTCGTCAAACATTGCCGGTGATTCCACGATCAACGCCAGCTGATGAACTCAATGCATGTCTAAAGTCCTCCAGTTTGTGGAAACATGTCAAAGTACTTCATTTAAGCAAGAATATGCGTGTCGAGTTGCAAAATGACCAATCTGGAAACATATTCTCTAAACAACTCATTGACATTGGTAATGGCAAATTTCCTATAGACATGTTGACTGGCTGCATTAACTTTCCTCAAAGTTTTTGTCAGTTAACTCGATCAAAAGATGAACTTATTCAGAAGGTGTTTCCAGATGTTTCTCAAAATTACAGAAACCATGATTGGTTGAGCGAACGAGCTATACTGGCTGCAAAAAAACATAGATGTAAATGAATTAAATTTCAAAATTCAAGAACAAATTACAGGCGAATTGAGGATATATAAATCAGTTGATTCGGCTACTAATCAAGATGATGTAGTCAACTATCCACCGGAATTTTTAAACTCGCTGGATTTGCCAGGATTGCCACCTCACAATCTTCAATTAAAGGTTGGATCGGTGGTTATAATGTTGCGAAATATCAACCAACCGCGTCTTTGCAACGGTACACGGTTAGCGATAAAAAAATTACTAAACAATGTGATAGAAGCAACTATACTCAAAGGAAAGTATAAAGGAGAAGATAATCTCATACCGCGCATCCCAATGATTCCGACTGATGTGCCATTTGAGTTTAAACGACTACAGTTTCCAGTGCGTCTTGCTTTTGCTATGACTATAAACAAGTCCCAGGGGCAATCATTAAGTGTTTGTGGTATTAATCTAGAAAACCCATGTTTCTCACATGGTCAATTGTATGTTGCCTGTTCCCGTGTTGGAAAACCATCAGATTTGTTTATCTATGCGCCAGGTAATCAAACAAAAAACATCGTATACCACAAAGCACTACAATGATGATAATAATAATAATTATGATTCACATGATTAACAATAAAGCGATTACTTACTTTTAAATCATTATATTATATGTTTTATTTAATTATTTTTTATTCACAACGCCCTATCACCAGGGTGACGGTTCTGTTCAGGAGAATTTTTTAAAATACGTAGGCACAAAAACTGCCACATTACAAATCTTTCGTCGTGAGTTCGACGTAATATTAGCGCTATCAATAAGATTAAATTAAAAATTAACACACGTCATACGAAAATGCAAAAAAAGAAAGTAACACACGGGCAACGCCGTGTCGGGTCAGCTAGTAATGAAATAAAATGATGAAACTTCAAAATGTTCAAAAAATAAACAAATATACGATGTATTGGTAAAAACATTAAATTGAATTAAAACATGAAACACTTTTAGTCCTTATATTATGACATATGTTATATGTCTCTATGAGTCTTAAGAAGAAAACAGAATTATGATATCTCTATTATTTCAAGATGTAACGCAATAATGAGTAAATCCTCATGAGACACGACCCTGTATACATCATCATATATAGGTTTACACATATAGGTATATTAAGTTTTTAAATTTTTATAACTCAATTAACAATAAGTACATTTTTAATTTATACCAGAACTCAATATATTATAGTATATTATTATTTTTTTCTAGTTCAGATTTGTATATACGATGCAGGTCAGAAGGAATTAAATCAAGCATTTTTTGTACAATTTTA
Organism: Aphis gossypii; assembly: GCF_020184175.1. Lineage (NCBI taxonomy): Eukaryota > Metazoa > Arthropoda > Insecta > Hemiptera > Aphididae > Aphis > Aphis gossypii. Next base: position 21,810,749 of record NC_065533.1, on the reverse strand, counting down.
TACTATACTAAGCTCAAGGACAATTATACTAATCTAAAAACACACACAAACAAGCATGCTAATAGATTATATATCTACTTATAAAAATTTATTATACACCTGCAATGCACTGAGAAAATACAAAATTCATAAATTAGGTGTATAAATAGGTTTATTAAAAAAAAAAAAAATGATGACTGATTAATCGACATTTTTTTTTATAATAATTTATATTGATTTTATCTCTTTGTATACATATAATCATTAAATATCAATGTCATCAGATTATTAAAAAAAAAAAAAAAACTAAAGATATTATACACAAATCAATAAAGGCGGTATTATAGTCGGCTGCGAAAAGCGCAATTAACTTGGGTATATATTATATATGATGTAACGTGTAAGCCGTAAAGGCACATACCATATTATATAGTATATTATATATATACAACATAATTTATATAAATAATGTTAGCCTATATCTACCTACGATTTATTTTTGTAGAATAATTAAAGAAAAATCATTTAAAAGTTATAGATGATATACGTAATAAACAAAAACATTAAAATATTCAGATTTCTTTTTTTTTTTTAATTTAGATTTTTTGTATTCCAAATAGGATTTTTATTTCACCTTACTAATTTAACTATTAAAAAAACACATGCAAACATTAGAAGCCTTAAACCTAGGTATATATTATATTATATTCTGTATAATTGTATCGTTTTATATTTATCGCTAATAGTAATATCACTTTTAATCAAGGCACCAATTGCATTAACTTAAAGAGTCTATTATACAAATGCCTATAATTATATAGATAAGCACCAATATTAATAATAAATAGTTTACCGCAATTTTGTAGTCATTTAGGTATAACATATTATATATCATAAAAAATTAATTAATGCATTAAACTCACACGGTATAGATATACCTAAGTTTTTCATAAAAACATTATTTTTTTTAAATTGTGAAAAATACATAATATGATGATTGCTTTATTTTTGAAATAATTTCAATATACGACCTTCAATTTAACTTTTACTCTGATTGTAAACCTCTGGTACTTAGATAACTACTAAAAATTAAAAAAAATATTTTATATAGCAATAACAACAAAACTTAATTAAATTTTATTTCACTATGGGTCCTTAATAATCAATACTTAAGGGCCACGACAGTATGCCTTATATAAAACTATGCTACAGCTAATACACTTTTAGATACCTATACATAAATAATAATAATTTACTATTGTTATTAAAATTGAAAGTGTATTTCACTATGTTTACTTTATATATAGTATGTATAAATATATGAGATCTTTATATAGCTATTATATTATTATAACATTTTATTAAAATAAATTATATTAAAAAATAATTAAAGCGAATACCTATATACCTGCACAGAATGTCTATACTATATCGTGTATATCTACTATATAGTTACAACCGTCAACCATAGTCTTTCATTTTACACGAAAACGGCCCAAGTATAATAAAAAATAATTAATATAGGTACTAATAAATTCAGTAAATATATCGCCAACTTATATCTGCTATTCATCTTTCTTTAATACCACTGGAACTATAGGTATAGGTATTGCAGTTCACTTGACTATTATAACCACCTCTCACGGCTAATTTAGTTGTTGACGTAAATACCTACTTGTATATACTGCATATGTGGACAAAATATCAAAAAGTACAACATGGTTATTATATAACTATAATTTACGGATTAGGTGTATATTACACAAAGCCGTGTTAAGTTATATTATACTGGCGCCCTGTAGCAAATATTTGCAAACATGCACCTCTCCTCTCCCTATATTATACATAGACGTGATTAAGTAGAATAGTGGTTCTATAAAGTAGTGTGTCTATAATATAAACCTAATAAAAATAAAAGAAATTATTACCAATTAACTTAAAGGGACCGTGTATAATACTGATTGTAGCACTATCTGAAAAAATTAAAATAGATAATTGCTGTTTGTATATTATTTTATGGGATGATGGGCAGTTCTCCTTTTGTACTAAAATTATATTTCTCTTTTCGATCAAATAATAAGATAAAGTTGTTTTTTTTTCACTTATAAAAAATAAATGGAGTTATTTTCGTCCACTGTTTTATGTATAACATTTTAGTAAGCTCTATATCTAAAAAAACATTTTAAGTTATAATATAAATAATATATGATGTATATAGTGAAACAGATGACCGTCACAAGATTGTGAATACAATACTTACCTATAAATTGGAGTCTTTTTTTTTATTTATTATGCATAAATATAGTCATGTAATATTATCGATATTTAATAAATATAGCATAATATGAAATATACATATTATATTAATATATTATATACACTCATATTATACATGTATAAATATATAACATAATAACATATATATAACTTTATAACTTTAAAATAACAGAAAATATATGATCAATTTGCGTGTTATAGTATTATAGTACCTAAGTCGTTCACTTTCGTGCCAAATAGTTTAGGTTTATGTTTATGTTATCATTTTTTTTTTTACATTATTTAATAAATTGTGATAAATTGAGATAATTTTAATAAAAATGGTGATGACTACAGATTTAAAAAAAAATGAATTCATAAAAGTGAAAAGATTAGAATATTACGGTTCCTTAAAGTCAACTAGTGCACCATCATGTTCTCGAACACATGCGACTCGCGAGCCCTTCTATGTGGCCCACAATGAATATTATTATTTCTTCAAAAATTTTGATTTTGATTTTATTTATTTTAGATTTAGTATTAATTAATTTTAGGTGAAATAAAGAATTTCATATTTCATGATACGACCACATGCATTATTGTTACTGTGTAAACAACAATAAGTATAATCATGTTACATAAAATCCATATAGGTGAGTATACTTAACTTAAGATTAATATTAATATAAGTGCATGTATCTATAAATAACGTACCAATATATATTTATAAATTCTATGGGTATGTTGCATAGGTATAGGTTATATAATATATTATATTGGTGTATAGGTATACAGTCAAATACGCAATTCGCCATATTACGCGATGCCGTATAGGTAGGTATAACGATATTCCGGGTAAACGATTCAAAACAATTATGTATTTGATTGGTTTTATACTTTTATATGTTATGTGTAGTACTTCTATTCGTATATTATAACGATATCCGGATACAGCGCGATGTTATTTAAAACGAAAATTGGTTTTTTCAATCGTCTATAACAATTAATAATATAGGTACATTTAGCCATGTAGGTATAGGTACTTGTAAACATGTAGTAAATTTGGTTTCGTTCGAAGCGATAATTCCAAGGTGGATTTTTGTGAACCTTGGATAATTCTTAATCTTATCTAGCAGTAACAGATAATATGTCTTGTACGGCCGTATTGTATTATAATACGGCATATACCTACGTTTCTTATAGTTACCGTTTTTATTACTAATTACTATAATACTATCCGTCAATTTCGAAAATATATTTTTATATTGATCAGGTACGTACTTTTGTTTCGGTAAACAGTGATATAAATACCTATACGTCAGAATATTATGCCTATATCAATGGCATCAAACTAATTTTCTAATTTTGTTAAAAAATCTTAATCAAATTATAAACAAATCACTATAGGTAATAGCTGATTATTTTTCATACAAATCGTAAACATATATACCTACTTATACTATTACTATATGTACATGTACTTTTATTAAAAATTATAAATACCTTAAATGTTGAAATATGTACCTAGTCTTAAATAAAATTATACAGTGACAAATTTGTTTAATAGATCATTTTTTTTTAAAAATCAAGTTACTTTTTATAATATGTATAACGAAATTCGGTTATAACGATTATAGCTTTCTACTTAGGTCCCTTAAAGATCGATATGAGCGAATTCGACTGTGTAGTTTCTATAGATGGTCATATACCTAACACAATAATATCATACAATAATAATATATAAATTGTAAACAATAAATTGTATATGTATAGCCAAATAGGTAATTATTATTCGGTTATAAGATGGCCGTGTATTTATATAGGTGGTAGGACAACTGGAGGCTGTTAAATTTATTTCTATATGTTCATTGTTTCAATCGTCTCATGACTCTGTATTCACGTATAGGTACCTATTTCTTACAGAATTATTTATTTAAATAATTATTTTGTTCGATTATATTTATTTATAGGTGCGTGTATATAGTATTCGCGGAAGTATTGCGAAAGCTGTTTCCGCGGCGCCGTCTATTTCAAATGTAGAAAATAAAAGGTATGAATATAATATATTTTGTATATAAACCTACTATATAAATAATTATATATGCTCCCAAATTGATGATCAAAATTTAATTGTTTTCAGTCATAAGCACACGGCAAAAAAGTTTTGCTAGTTTAGTTTTCATTATAGTAAAAAACGAAAAACAATTTTTCAATACTTTTATAACCTGCAGTACCTTCAGAAACACATTTTGAAAAAAATTATAAATTAACATAGGTACACATGGTAGAATTGCATTTTTATAGAAAATGTATAACACTCAATAAATATTCAAAAATAATTATATTACCTGAATATTTTTTTACAAGTTATATTAATATAAAAAAAAACCGGGCAAGTGCGAGTTGGACTCGCGCACCGAGGGTTCCGTACAAACCTGTAGGTATATAAGTAAAAGTTTTTTTTATTTTTATTTATTTATTTTTTTTTATTTAAGAAAATTTGACAGACGGACGGACGATATGCGGCTTAAATTGTTATTATTTCTTTCGATTGCGTTGACATAAAAGTTTGATTTTGTTACAGTTTAAAGGTATTATAGACTTAACTATTTAATATGAATTTTAATTTAATACCTCAACGCGTTCATGAGATAAGGAGTAGTAACTTGAAATTTTCAAAATTGTCAAAAATATTTTTCAAAAATATTTTTTTTTTATATGATGAAACTAAAAATTTACGGTTTTCGTAATTTTTCCTATATCTGTACTATAAGACGTGACTTCGTACGAAACTTCAAGATTCTAAGTTCACAGGAAGTACCCTGTAGGTTTTGATTCCCGTGCGAGTTTCGAAAATTTGACAGACGGACGGACGATATGCGGCTTAAATTGTTATTATTTCTTTCGATTGCGTTGACATAAAAGTTTGATTTTGTTACAGTTTAAAGGTATTATAGACTTAAGTATTTAATATGAATTTTAATTTAATACCTCAACGCGTTCATGAGATAAGGAGTAGTAACTTGAAATTTTCAAAATTGTCAAAAATATTTTTCAAAAATATTTTTTTTTTATATGATGAAACTAAAAATTTACGGTTTTCGTAATTTTTCCTATATCTGTACTATATGACGTGACTTCGTACGAAATTTCAAGATTCTAAGTTCACGGGAAGTACCCTGTAGGTTTTGATTCCCGTGCGAGTTTCGAAAATTTGCGGAAATTTGCGGCCTAAATGGCTGTATCTTTTGATTGCGTTGGCTTAGAAGGTTGATTTTTCTACAGCTTCCAGGGACAGTAGACCTGAGTATCATATACAAATTTCAGTTTGATACCTCCACGCGTTCCTGAGAAAAACGCTCTTGACAGACGGACGGACGGACGGACAACAAAGTGATGTTATAAGGGTTCCGTTTTTTTCTTTTGAAGTACGGAACCCTAAAAATAATAAAATCAAGGAAAAGCTTTTCCTAACTGTTTTACAATTTTACTTTCAGATATTTAAAATGTAAGTATATTATACGTTATAATTAATATAATACCTATTTTTTTAAGCCTTCATATAAGTGGTTGTTAATACAATTTAACCTAACCTATAACCTTAATTAATATACCTACCTATAAAGATTATAAATATAATATATAAATTATAAATATACCTTTTCTGGATATCTGATATTTATATAACTGGGCACCATCACTTGCAGGCCTTGTAATACTTAACACCATCTAAATACGAGTATATAGACATTGCTATACCCACTGAAGAATGCTGCACGCTATACCTATGTCACTGAATATAGGTAGACCCCAGATAAAAATAAAAATATAAAAAATTGTAGATTTTTTTTTATGAATTAATAATAGATTTATTTTAAGGTACACGATGGATGGTATGTATTTTGCTTGCACCGCACGGAACCCATCACAACATTCGATCAAAAGAACAATAACCTATAAGTTTGTATTTTATAGTCAAAATATTTGTACAAATACAACCCAAAACGCTATATTATAGGACATATATTATACGTAGGTAAATTGCACAATATATACAATAAATATTGCAGATATTGATGAAGAAGAAGCCATCCCCTAAAAAAAAAAAAAAAAAACAAAAAAAACCTAACATTTCAAAAAGTATATACCTGCAGCTATATGAAGTTACAATGATAACGCGTGTGGGTAAAAAATGCGCCCTGCAGTGCTGGTTTAACGGATATATTATTGTTACTACTCCGGTGCCACGATTTTAAATGGCCAAGCGGGTAATTCTATATGGGACCGTTAAACGCACCTAAACCCAACATACCGCCTACGCACAAAACGTATGATATTATACATTTTCGTATATAATATTATACATTAACGTAACGCGTATACGATATTATAACGAATTTATGGATAAAAAAAAAAAAAAAGATAATAATATAAATTAATATGTATCGATTAAAATATTATAGTAAAACGAGCGCTCTCTATTTTCTTCTGCAGGTGCGATCCGCGACTTTGGGCGGCGGCGGCGTTTAGGTAAAGCTCCGTCTCTATCACTGAAAAACATCATATTGTGACCATGTGGCGCGGTGTGCGGCGCGGTGCGGGTGCAGTTCGAAGTGCAGGCCGGGCCCCGAACATCTGCTGGTGCGCTGGCGGCGGCGGCAAGACAACCGACCGTGTGTGCGTGTGCCGGCGGCGACGTGACTGATGTGGGAAAAAAACGGCCGACGAAAAAAAAACCGTCACCGCGACGGCGGCGGAAAACCCGTCGTCTCGTCGCCGGGCGGGGTCGGGCCGGCGGCCGATTGGCTGTAGTCTTGGCGACCGCCCGGCGGGGGGGTGCGCGACGCGGCGTCGCGGGCGGGGCGCGCGCACGGCGTCGCGGTGGGACGTCGTCCAATGCGCGAGCGCGCCGCGCCGACCGCCGCACCGCGCCTCGGGCGGACTACGGCCGACACGCACCGTAAACGCGGCGCGCACGCACGCACTCGCCGGCGCTAAAAACCGGCCGGCCCCTCCCCCATCCGCGCCGCACCACTGAGACGTGTGCGAGTGATACGTGTTTTGTGGGTGTGTGCGTCGGTGAACGCGCGCGCGCGCGTGTGTGTGTGTGTGTGTGTGTGTGTTTCCGTCGACCGGGACCGGGACCGGGGCCGGCGGGGCACCACACTCTCGGTCGGTCGGTTTCACGACGGCAGCAGTTTGCCGCGATCAGCCTTGCCCGAACGAACGACACGACATTATATCGTATTAGCGCGCGCACCACGTCGTAAATAATATTATTTTGTACTCAATATACCTGCGAGCCGATGACACACTCGCGCGCGCACGCACACGAGTCACGTTAAAACAATATTATAATAATATTATATTATTATCGTTTAATAATTTTTCGTCCCGCGGTACATCGTCGTCGTCCGGGTATATAATATTATATATTATTATTATTTTGTTATATTATATTGAACCGCGGTAATAACACGGTCGAACACGCACGCGAATTCGCCACAGGCCGGTATACGTTGCAAGTGTTTTTGCGAACGGCGCGCGTCCAGAGTCGATATAGGTTGCCGAGCAAAACGGCGGAAATCTGCGGCGGCGCGAAGCGACCGTTACGAGACATCCGCTTATACCTGTAGTGTATAGGTATATATGCCGTACGGTCGCTGTGGACAAATATTATGTACGATTGTCCGCCGTTACCGTCACCGCCGCATTCGCTAGCGCCGCAGTTGTCGCCGTCGTTCCCGCGGTCGCGATCGCCGCTCCGCCGTCGCTTCTGATATCGCGTAGTGCAGTTTGCAGCGACAGACGGACAGACGCGTGAAGCAACGACGTCTACACTGATATCGTACACTCTACATACGATTAATATAATTGTACCGATAAACGCAGGTAAAAGTAAAAACGCTTAACTATGACAATGCTATCGTCGCAAAAACTTTTGTACTCCGACACGGCGACCGCAGCGGCCGCGGCCGCAGCCGCAGCCGCCGCCGCCGTCAACGCGGCGGCCATGTACGGCGGCAACTCTTCGACCACCGGCGGCGGCGGCGGCGGTGGCGGCGGACCGTCGTCGACCCCGTCGCTGTGCTCGCCGCCCCCGCAGTCGCACCACCAACAGCAACAGCAACAACAGCAGCAGCAGCAACAGCAACAGCAACAGCAGCTCGTGTTCGGCAGCAGCGCGTCCGCCGCGGCCAATATGCAACAGCAACTGTACGGCGGCATGAACTCCGCCGCCAGCGCGGCCGCGGCCATGTACGGTCTGAACGCGTCGGCCGCCGCCGTCGCTGCCGCGGCCGCGGCCGCCGGTGCGGGGGGCGACCCGACCGGTGCCGCGAACGCCGCCGCGCTGCAACGTGTCCGCGCCGACAAGACGTATCGTCGGAACTACACGCACGCCAAACCTCCGTACTCGTACATTTCGCTCATCACGATGGCCATACAAAACTCGCCGGTGAAGATGCTCACGCTCTCGGAAATCTATCAGTTCATCATGGATCTGTTTCCGTTCTACCGGCAAAACCAACAGCGGTGGCAGAACTCCATCAGGCACTCGCTGTCGTTCAACGACTGTTTCGTCAAAGTGCCCCGGACGCCCGACAAACCGGGCAAGGGTTCGTTCTGGACGTTGCACCCGGACTCGGGAAACATGTTCGAGAACGGTTGCTACCTCCGACGGCAGAAGCGCTTCAAAGACGACAAAAAAGACGCCTCGTCGATCCGGCAACACGGCGACGGCGGTGGCGGTCACCACCACCAGCACCACGGAGGCCACAATCACTCGAAGAGTTCGTCGCCCATGCTGCACAGCGGCGGCGGCAGTCAGCACCAGCTCAGCGGTCAACATCAACTCGGCGGCGGCCACCACCATCAGCAGCACCACTTGGACATGGTGCTGGACAAAAAACCGTCGTCTTCGGTACCGCCGTCGTCGGCGTCGTCCTCGTCGGTGCTCGCCGCCGCCGCCGACCACCACCACCATTTGCTGCAACTGCAACACCATCACAATCAAAAACTGGGCGCCGGCGGCGGCGGGCTCATGTCTTCATCCGCCGCGGCAGACTTGGGATTCGGCAGTGGCATGCACCATCAACACCAACAGCACCAACAGCAGCAGCAGCACGGCAAACACCATTTGCTGCTGCACCACCACCACACGCACGAGCACCAAAATAGCCATAACAACGGCAATCACCACGACAGTGATCACGATCACGTGCACCACATGCACCATCATTTGCAACAACACGGCGGCGGCGACGACGACTCGTCGTCGTCAATGTTGGTCGGGTCGTTGCTGCAACACCACCAACACCAGCAACAGCAACACCAACAGCAACAGCACCACCACCAGCAGCAGCAACACCATCAGCAGCAGCACAGTCCGGTGGACATTTACGCCGCGGCCGCGGCCGCCGCGCACCACAACCACCAGCAGCAACAACAGCACCAGCAGCAGCAGCAACAGCACCACAGTCACCATCAGCAACTCCAACTGCAACAACACCTCAAGTCTTCAGCGGCGGCGGCGCCGCGGCCGCGGCCGCTGCCGAGTTCGCCGCGTCCAGCCATCCGTTTTCGATTACGCGATTGTTGCCGCCACCGCCGACGGCCTCCTCGGTGGCCGCAGCCGCGTCCGCGTCCGACAAACCGTCGTCGGCCGCTTCCGTGGCCGCGGCCAGCGCGTCGTCCGCGACCGCCGCCTCGGCCGCCGAGAAAATGTACGAAATGGCGGCCGCTTCGCAGTACGGCAGCACGACTGGGTACAACGATTACTATCACCCGCACGCGCACCCACATCATCCTCACCACCACGGGCACCCGCATCCGCACCATCAGCAGGCGTCGCTGTATCACGCGGCCGCGGCCGCCGCAGCAGCCGCCGCGGCGGCAGCGGCTTCCGGTGGACCGCAATCGTCCGGATCGTCCGTGTCCGGCACTGCCGCCGCCGCCGGATCGTCGTCGCCGTTGTGACATCACCATCACCATCAGCAACTCCAGCAGCACCACCAGCACCAATACCCGCCACTGGTTTGAAAACGGTTAGTGGTCGGTCGTGCACGGGGGCCTGCGTAGCAACAACGACGGCAGCAGCAATAGTAATAACCAATAATAATTTATGCGGCCGCGTTTGATTTTTCTTCGATATAATTTTCAAATTTCAGTCGCGCGCGCAGCGTGACCCCGCGGTATAGGTACGCAACGAACGTGTAATTTTTATTTTGTTTTTTCTAGTAATCTCTCGAGTACCTTTCTGCCTATAAACTATTATATATTATATTATACTCATATGTGTTTGATATTACCGTCATGTTTCGTTTTTAGATTTATTATTATTATTATTATTATTATTATTATTATTATTACCTATTATTACCTATTATTAATTATTATATACGTGTGTATGTACAGTATATATATTTTATGTTAGTGTGTACGCGTTTAAAAACTTACAAAACGACCTTTTATGTTTATCTATATACATATAAAATATTAAATTATACAAAATAGTAATGCGCGATGCGTGATGCAAGTATATTGTGCAAGTAGTAACGTTTTTTCCCCCGTAACCAAATACGTATATGCATATAATATATAATATATTTATATATTTTATACGAATAAATAAGTATAAAATATGTGGATATTGTGAATTATATGTATATTTATAAACGTAGTAAGCTGTACTATTGTGAATATATTGGACGCTCACTGCGTGCCAGTATATAGGTACGTCGAGCGACTTATACGAACGTTTTAGCCGCGTGACCATATAGTGAATTAAAATAATTATAAAATTTATAATATATTATAAAATATATACTTTGAAAATAGAAATTTTTTATATTACTTTTTTTCTTCGTCGTCGCGTGCGCGGCAACGGCCGTGTTAGCCGGGTTTTAAACGACGCCGCCGCCGCCACTGCACTAAACTATATATTATTATATTATACGCGTACGCACAGCAAACTGTTGTACTTTAAGTATTTTTTTTTATATATATATGTATATATATATATATATATATATATACAACAATACAATAATACAATACCATATATGTACATTGTAAGTATATATTTTGTAATGTGACTTTGTCACATTGCTGTCGTGTCCTAAATATATATGCCGTGTACCTATATATTTATTATTTTACCTATATAATATGTATATATTTATATTATGTGTATATTATATTATAAATATTTATCATGTGTACGGTTTTAAGTAAAATAAATTCAATTCGACAACATATACAAAATTATACCAACGTGCTTTTTTACAAATCGTGTAAAATTATTATCATGTCGACGCATTGCAGTGTGATGGGTTTTTTGCCGCACAAAATAATATTATCTGTACTGTACAGTATAAATATATTATATACCTGTTAGTATATTATATATTTTACATGATATACTTGTATTTTAGTAATATAATTTTATATGCATTTTGAGTTTTGAGTTGTACATCGAGTCTTGGCCAGGAAAACGGTACTTAATTAGTATAATTAATTATACTACACACGTAATTAGTATATACACGCGTAATACCTATATGAAATATGCAGAACATTGCAGTGTATACGCGTGTATCGGTGTGATATATTACATTATATAATAATATATAACTATATATGTTATTCGTAATAATGACTTAACTTGTAACAATAGTTTTAGCTTACTTACAACTTTACAACTTACACTATCCTGGGAAACCGAATTTTTTGATACAACTCCACAAAACAAACTGTAAGTATATGAAACTACCATTAAGTACCTATATGTTTAGTGTAAATTTAATTAAACACGGCGTCTGCACAACAAATTAGGAAAATATGCATCATCACGATTCCCATCGCATCATAATATAATATATATTAGACCTATATCACGCATCATACATACACACATATATAGGTTATATTATTTTGTAAGAGCAGGTACATAATATTCCTATGATACATATCTAAGTATAAAATTATCTAAAATAAAATAAATAAATATCAAACTACCACATATATATATGTTGCTATAGCATCAAATTTTAATTTACATACATAAATACGAATAAAATCTTATTTATTCTTAAATTATTTTATGAATAAACATTACTTTTTTTAAATGACGATTTCGTTCATACTGTTGCCATATAGGTATAATAGCATTTTATTTAGTATGTGTACTAAATATCGACAATATAATTTTCTCATACCGCAACAATTAATCATATAATTTGTATAAACTGCAATATAATAAGTATACTTATATTATAACAACCGGCAGTCACAATAACATTATTTTATTATTATTTTTATGTTTTTATTAAATTATAATATGCGTATTCTATAATACGATAATGCGCACATTATATACATTCGTCAGATATCATTTATCACGAATCAATGTACAATTTAGCTTCATTAAATTATAATTTGTAGTAATAGTAACATATATAATATCATTATTGTCTTCTGTAACTATAACACAATGGTCATAATATCTATTAGTTGAATAATAAATATATTTATAAAAAAAAAAAAACACAAATGATTTTTACAGGCATATAAAAAATAATATTATACAGATGTCAAATACTATAAAATAAGCTAAATATATTAATAGTATAGATATACTATAGATATACTAAAGTAGTAATACTATTATATTATGAATGTATAAAATTATTGTAAATAAAAATTATAATTTAAAAAATATCAATCATAATTTATAACATGCCTATCTATTACGTATTAAAATAAAAACTAATAAAAAAAAATATATTAGTACCATATATGCCTTTATATTATATATATTATTTACTTTTTTACTAGATATATAATTTTATATTTTATTTTTCTGACAACTGTTGAACTTTTTTAGTATCTACATAATAATCATGATCATCAAATAATTTATAACAATTATTATTAATTTTTAATAAAATGATCACTAATTCAGTACATCAATTAAAAGTAAAACGAATACAATGAAATATTTTTGGCAAGTTATTCAATAATATTCCATAAAAATATACCAATAGTTTTTTTATTTTAAATTATTTTAAGGGACTTAAAACTTTTTCTTCATATAAGAGACATTTAAAAGTGGATAGCTTAAGCAAGTAATCGAACTTGATAAAATATTTTATTCAACAAGTCATATATAACTGCCATACAAAAAGACAATTTAATAAAAATAAAAAGTCTAACCTTAATATCAAAAATATACTTATCTAATGACTATTGAAATTTCATTAAATATTCATTACTATTGCTGGAAAAGTTACAAAACCATTTATTCAGTTTCGATTAAGGTCACTCGATGATATTTCTAATGATGTGTTAAATTGTGCAAACTTTTTTTTATTTTAAATGTAAATTTACTTTCTTGTTCTCCAAAAAAGTTTAATCTCACTTGAAAGGAAAACTAATATATGCATTAACCATTACTTATACAAAGTTATTCATCAAGCATACTCTACCATTATCATTTCATTCAATTATAGGTACCTACATTTATTTAAATTCTAATTTTTTAAATTGCTAGATACCTGTTGCTTGGAAAATTGAGAACATTTTTTTTATATGTTAACCACTATTTTTGCATACTCTTTTAATAAGCTAATTTTTAATATGTTTTATGTATTTACTTACATAAAGGTCTTTTGGATAAATTGAAATATAAACGAGTAGTCTCTGAGTTGTTTAAGTTTATGGATATTCAGGATAATAGTCTATATATAATAATAATTATAAGTTTTGAAAAAATTAAAGCTTTAATATATAGACTAGGTTAGGTTAAGCATAGGTTTTAATTAGATTTGAAAATTGTTGGTTGTAGCTACTTAGTTAAGATATTATAGTACCTATATAATATTAACATTTTACAATTTGTAAAAAATATTTAAGTCTAGCTTCAATTGACTATCGTTTTATATCAATGTTATATATTATATTGTGTATTTAGTTTAAATAGTAATGTGTTATTTAATACTTATCTAATTAGATTTAATATAATACGCATACTATATTATGTTTTAAAAATATCAATTTTAAGGAATTTACACATATATTATCTTTATTAAACAAAGTTTAATAACTCAGATACTATACTTGCTTGAATTATTATTTAGATGATGCGTCAAAATTTAGAAAACAAAATTGCCTGCCTAAGTATATAATTACAATAAATTGATATAGTTATCATTTGAAAAAAAAAATAATTGTATTATACCATCACCTATTATCTATAACAAAGCTAAATCGGTATCTATGTGTTTAGTATATAGGTACACTAAAAAGTTCCAAAATTCAGAATTTGAATAAATGTATTAAAAAATAATTGGTGAGCAATGAACATGTTTGATAAAACATTAAATCATTCTGCATACATAATAAAACTCAATTATGCATCTTTCTCACAAGCCATAAGCAACTACTCAGATGTCTGCTGTACTTATCTATATAGTATTGAATTAAAGTAATAAAATATAATGCATAATATATTAATATGTAAGTATGTACTGGCTATACTAATAAGTAATAATAGATAATATTTTTAAACCATTATCAATTTATCGTCCCTAATTTAATTTCTATAGAACTAATTAGGTAATCATAGTAGGTTGTATAGGTATATATTACATATAGTAAAATTATTAATATACAATCTTAAACTATTTATATATATATATACGTATCAAAATGATATTTTTTATAACCGGATGTTATCATTCTTTGTAAAATATAGTGACCAAAGTCAATATATTTTTCTAAAATTAAAACATAAAATTGGACGTGATTCAAATTTCTATTCAAATACAGTAGAGTGAGAATTAAAATTAATGATAAGAAAAATAAACTAACAGACATATAGTTAGGTATAATAGTAATAAATCGGATTGTTCATAAAGAGAAAAATTATTTTAAAGTTATAATTTTTTTTTTTTTTTTAAACATTAGCCTATAAATTATATAACATAATAGATTAAACTTATTTAAGTTATATATAAGAAATAGTTGGATATATAGGTAACGCACAAAATACAAATCAGAGCATAATATTTTATATAATTATATATAGGGATACAAACTAATTAATAAATACGCATCCATTAATACGACCTTCATATAAATGTCGTATATAATTAAATAATTACCATAACGATTAACGACTACGAGTAATGTAATATGAATCGTCATAATTGATATTCGTTTATATACATACACACACAGAACATGCGTGTGAAATGTTGATAATATACAACTATATATACCTACCTTTAATTGATAGATACTAATTTTTATCGACTCTCGTCAACGCGCAGCAGGGTTATTGCGGTATTACACTTTTAGGTTGATACCTATCTAGCTGTATATTTTATTTTTTACGACGAAGCGAATAAGTACCTATATAACAGCAGTATACGTATTACAGAAGGCGTACACGCGTGCAGGTTAGTATAAAGGTATAAAGGTAAGTATATATAATATACGATATCTTATAATATACGTCACCACGGTACAGGCACGGTTATATATAGACGGACGTATGTCTACATCCGATCGGTCATCAATAATGGGTCTATTGCGTTTTTATTCGCATTCCACGCGATAACAATACGCATTATATAGGAACGCGTCGTCATATCGTACTGGCATAAAGATGAGAATTTACAGAATTATTATATTGTTAGGTTCGGTACACGCGTCATATTCGTGTATACATATTATAATATCGTTGTACAACGCTGCGGGGCCGTGTCGACGACGGGTCGTCTTCGTAAACGTCGCGGCCGACGAAACGCGCCAAATATCTACAGCTATATACAGTCTATAACGTTATATTATATTGTGCGGAGAAGATGCGCGCGCAACAACAATAATATAATTAATATAGTAATTGGTATACGTATATATTAATACATAGAAACGGAAAGCCATCGCGCCGCCGCCGCCGGTGGCTGTGATTTATTGTATAATATATTGTAATGCGCGCCGCCGTTGTCGATGACGACGACCGTATATATATATATATGTGTGTGTAGGTACGTAGAAAACGGGGCGGCGCGGCGGTCTCTCGGGGGTTCCATCATCATCCGAATCTGTGCACGCGGGGCCGGGGGGGGGAGAAAACGGCTCCCCTCGCCGACCGACCCATTTTCCGAAGCGGCCGCGGGCCCCGCGGTCGAGTACACAGCCGGCCGGGCGTAGCTATCCGCGCCCGCCGCCGCTCCGACGATAATAATTAATTCATCACCGTCCCCGTCCGCCTCGCACACTGCACCCCCGTCACCGCGTCCGACGTCAAATATACCCCCCCGCCGCAGCCGCGGCAGAACAGATTGGAGAGATCAAAATAATAATATACTACTACTACTACGCACCACCGCCGTTTACAGTGTAATATATATATATATATATACACGCGTGTATACACATAATAATATACCCGCAGTCGCCGTTTATGCGCCACTAATCATTATCATCGGCGGCGGCGGCGGCGGCCTGAGATTTTCAGCAGCCGAGCGTGGGTGGCGGCGGGGTGGCCCACCCGTTTCCACCCATTTTGTCGGCTCGTCGGATCCCTAGGCGGGTCGTCGCCGCTCGGCCGCTGTGGTACACGTGCGTATGTGTGTATGAGTGCGTATATATATAATATATATATGAATGTGAATGTGAATTTGTGCGAGTATCCCAGCGCACACGTATACAGGAGCCGCCGCACCGAACGGCTGTCGAGCGAGCTTTGGCAAATAAACGCGACGGCGGTCGCCACTTTAGGGATTTACAGTTATTATACTTATTGTTGTAGTATATCTGTATATACGCGCGTGTGTGTGTGATATTATATATAACTTTAGTTCATTATTTTTTTTTTTTTTTGTATATATAATTATATTTATGTACCATATACCTATATACCACGGACGGACCTAAGTATTCTCTCTCACTGCGCCAGTACATAATATATTATACAATGATAATGCTGGGAAAAAACGTTGTGGCCCACGCCCCACGGGGTGAAACACGCTTGCGAAAACTATCACTGCAGCTGTGTAACAAAAAGTATTTTTTAGCACCCAAAAGATGACACGACTCCGGTCGAAATTTAGTGAAACGTTGCCGAATTGTGCAACACAGCTATATACCGAGCTCGCTGCAACGATAACCCGCGGGTATTCCGGTTTAAGATATATAGGTACTATGCGTAATTATATAATAATAATACAAATACAAATTAAAACACTACAAGCGCTTACTGTAGTACACATTCATCAAACTATAAAAGTCCTGCAAACAATAATATAAATATTACAAAATCAAAAAACAAGCGTTCAATATAAACATTTAAATGTATATAGTTATTTTTCTCTGCAGTAATGACATCTAATCGTTTTTAAGTATTTTAATACATTTTTATAATTATTATAGTTTCTATAATTAGGATAATTAATTTAATTTTATCTAAATGTATTTTTCCATCGATTTTTTTCGACCTTTGTTTATTGATAAAATTACTGTTTCGATATCAGCTTCAGTTTCTTTTAAAACCGATATAACTAAATGAATCAGAGGATGAGTATACCTATTACATGAACTTGTAAAACTGGTTATGTATATCCGGTGAAAATTTTCTGTTCTATTAGTATAATAGTTCTTAAATAAAAATTAATAATATTATAATACAATTAAATATTATTTTATTATAATTACTACCAAGCCCGGATTAACATTATCGTAGGCCCTAGGCCCCTAGCCCCTGAAGGGCCATTGTCAAGTGTTTAATTTAAATTATTTTAAATTATTAAGAAATACCTTCTCATTAGGAGAAAAAGTGTAGAATCTCTGTATTAAGATTTTAAAAAGAAAAATAGGCATTTAAGAACAGTATAAAAATCAAATCTAAACTTTTATAACTTTTTATTTGATTTAAGTCTTAGCAAGTCCTAAAAACAATTCATTTTACTCCAAAATATATAAATAATTAAATTATCAAAAACTATAAAACAAAACCACCCTCTATAAAACCATTTTACGTTTTATAATAATATCATAGCCACAATTTTTCGTAAGCCCTATAAGCACAATGCCTATAGTGTCTATATATACACTAATACGGCCCTGATTACTGCAGTATTGTATTTAATAGAAATAACTTGTAACAGCATACCTATACTATACATTTAAGACGCTCAGAACGCTGCAACTCGTTTGCACACATTCAACATTTTTACCATTTTTTATCGTCGTCCCATTATAGACTCTCTAAAAATCCCAGTTAAGGCTTAATCGTTAAGTGTAAATAAAATAAGTACCCAAAATTATAAATTATATTTTAAAATTTATATTCAAAAAACCTATAATAATATATGCATTAGTTCGAATCTAACCAACGTGTTTGATGTCTATATTCTCGTTTATTGTGTGTTTTGTCTTTTGGATGACGTATAACTATAGTGACTTTTTAAAAATAATTTTACAATTCACGAGTAGTCAACAATGTCAAAAAGGAAGTGTATGTATTACATATTTGTTCTAAATTTTATAATTAAAAATAATTAAAAAAAGGTTGTTGAAATTATTTTCGTAAATGTCCGGGTCAGTACTTGAACTTTTATGGCAACCCTAGACTATACAATATACTTATAATGTTTAGGTCACTGCAGGATAACGTGATAATAATAATATAGGTTAACACCTATATTGTGCCCAACCCGCCGCCCATGGGCTGAATCCGGCCCACGAGACGATGGGATTATACGGGAGTGTTCAATGTATACTATAGGTATATATACTAGGTATATAGTATTACATTTCTATGAGTTATTATAAAATATTACTATATATTAATTAATATATATATATATGAAAAACCAGTATGATGGTGATGAATGATGACTTGTTGGCTATCTGTGATTTACTGCATTTCCACTATAGAAGTTAAGTGAAACTGAGAAATTAATGACACTTTAACCCATTCTGTACCATATCATTATACAATAAAGCTATAGTCATAGAGATAACTCGTAGTAAAATGATTTAGATCTATTAAAGGTATGCTTCGAAAATCCACTAGAAGTAGGAGTATATTACGTAATATGTTTGATAGAAACAACAATACACGGTAAGCTTTTATATATAGGTATATATATAATTTTATAAAGCCTATACGGTCTATACTCCATAAAATATAGGGGGAAAATCTGATCTTTTGTACCTAAACTTATCTATTAAAGTTTATCTATTAAAGCTTTCTAAAAGTGTTTATATCTATTAAACGACAGCTCAGACTAGTCAACAAAGCCTGTATACTTCACACATACCCAGTCCAATTATATGATAAATAATTTCTCTATGTAAAAAGAAAAGAGAATGATAATATAAGTATTTGTGTACACGGGACACACTAAACTATATACTGTAAAGTGTGAGTATGTAATAGTTTAATATTATCTGCATTTCTGACTAATGACTATTAAAAATTTTAAAACACATAATTATATGTTATATAACATAAAATAAAAAAAACAATTCGCTTAGTTTTGTCGTTGTTTCCCCGCGACACGCGCGGTGCAGGTAGGTACTGCTGCAGCAGATGTCCGCACGACAACAGCGTGATTTGTAATAATTATTTTGAACATTTATTTATTAGAGTGACGAGTGCAGCGGCAGTGTTTATAAAACAATTCGAAAAAGTCGGCCTCGGCAGTAGTATTTTACAACTGACGGGGGTAGTGGTGGTAGGGGGAAGGCGTACAAGCAGGTGCGATACCGCTGCACGTATTCGCGCGAGTTGAGTACATAAAGTTAAATTACGTGTCGTCGTTTGTGTATATATATGTGTGTGTAAAATGTATATGCAACCATTGACCGGAACCGCCGACGTCCACCTCGACCACTTCCACGTCCGTTATTGCCGCGACATATGGGCTGCCGGTGTCCGAGAATTACGAATAACAAATCATCGTGACTCGTAACAATTATGGAAAAATTAAAAAGTCAACAACGCGTCAAGTCCGAACTTAAAGGTCGGCGGTGACGGGAGGTTTACGTGTTTAGGTAGCAAATTATATTGTATGCAATGTACTGCAGCGTATAATATATAATATACACAATATTGTTATAATAAACAAAAATGCAACAAACACGAGACCATTATATGACAATATGGTTTACGTGTATTTATATTATATACTATTATTACCTGTACCTATATGTAATGCGTTTTCAAAATATAATCTATTCGCTTAACTATATAAAATATTTATGTGTGTGTGTGTGTGTGTGTGTATAAGAACTCTCAAGTTACGAACTCTGTTCGTCGTTCGTCAAGAACTCGATGCTTATTATTGACTGAGGTGGATCGATAGCTATCCCAACGAAAGTGATAAATCGATCGATGTCCTTGCGTATATTTTCAATAAAAAGCCCATATATACCTATATATAGAGGTATATCGCAGCAAACATCAGCTTTTTATTTGCTCAATTTTTTTTCTTTTTCAATAAATTAATTCCCAAAACAAAGTTTGACGCCACAGCCATTTATTGTGATGTATAGGATATTAGTAGGTAGGTATAAACGTGTGTATATTATGTTTTATTTATTATACATCACGCGCATATACCTCCTCCTACTTATAATGTAGGGAAAGAGAATTCACTTTAATATAAGAAAAATATTATCGTTCGTGACGCCGAGTCGCGTATAGTCGTCGTAAAAACCGTTCTCCCTTTGTGTGTTTCGACGTACGCGACCACTATACACGTAGTCGGTCAACACGGGCGGCGCGTAAAAACAATAAATACCGCTTCGCGTATTTGTTGTCGTCGTATATAATATTATATATATATACTGTATAGCGTCCCCTAAATATCGGTCTTTTATTAATATACAAACGTAGGTGTATATATATATACATATACACAGTATACTGTCGTTCTCTAAGGGTGACCACCGCCACCACCCCCGGTCACCGACAATTGCCGGCAATTTCGAGTGGCCGCCGACACAGTCGCGGCGGCGGTTTATTATTATTATTTATTATTATTTTTTAACCGCATGTGTCTTTTTTTTCAATGACCCATACGCTCCACTGTACACACACACACACTATAGTTGGTTAGGTTATGTACGATGAGTATATTAACGCATGTCCTAAAAAAAAAAACCATCGTGTACGCGGCTCTCACATTATATAATATGAGTACGAGTACATTACACGTTAGATATTTAAATATATTATATATATATATATAATCGCACATCGATGCATATGTGTGTGTATAGGTAATACATAATATTAGGACGTGTAAACGCGAACGGCGGTGATGCGTACCTATATGTACGTAAAGCCGGGTCGCACGGTCGTCCTCGCCGTCGTCGGTCTCGGGAAACGACGACGACGGAGCGGTTTATTATTATTTATCTACCCATTTAACCCAACCCTGTTTTCCTCCGCGAGAGCGTTTTTTTTCTTGTTTTGTTTCCACGAACTGTTTGAACAACAACAAACGCATATAGTCGTACCTATATATATATATCTATACGTAGGTACCTACGTGACGGCGAGCTGCAGTGAGTGGTGCAAGCGAGAGTGTGTGTGCGCGGTGCTGCAGTTTCTATACCTGGGACGCCGCTGACAATCTCTCTTCTTTTTGTCTTTATACCCGCCGCCACGCCGTCACCTGCTTCAAAAAAATAAAAACCCATCCCATCACCCATCGGCCATCGCGAGTGCCGTACCCCTCCACCCCACCGTAACCCACAGCGCACGCCCAATATCATATTATACATCGCCGCCACACGAGTTTATATATATAGGATGGTAGGTAGGTAGGTACGCGATGACGAACACGACGACGCGCTTTGTTTGCTCGCCGTGTGATCATGATATTTCCTGTTTGCCGGTGGTTTTTTTTTCTCAAAACTATTATGTTTTAGTGCGTGTGTAGAGATACGAAGATGACGATGACGACGACGACGACGACGACGATGATGAACATCGCACTAAAACGTAGGTACCCACCTAATATACAATATATTATAAAGCCGCCACCTATATGGTTGTTGACAAAACGACGGCGGCGGGACCGTGTGAGGTCTGCTGCGCATCAGCCACTCCTCTTCTGCAGATCTCAGCGGCGGCCTACACGATGACTATATAATATTACAGATATATACAGTATTAATAGTATATTAAACGATATACAAGGCGTATATACGGCTTACACGGCGGAGGACGGTAAATTTTTTTCAAACGTTTTCCCGGTCGAGAGAGAGAGAGAGAGAGCCATGACGGTAAGATCTCAATACAAGCATATTATATACAATGTGTGTATATTTTGCAGGCCACCACGACAATCCCTCCACCGCACGAGTATTCACTATTCATAGAGATACCTCGTACAATACTGTAATAACAAAACAATATAATAATATATAATTTATTATTACATATTATGTGTATAGTTACAATGGCTGCAGCGTTAAACGGCCGTGACGATGTGACACAAGACGACGCGCACCGCAACACGACTAATATATCATATCCATATATACACGTTATACACAAACGCTTGACACGTTTAATAATATACTCTGTATACGTACACGTATATAATACGTATAATATAAGGCTACGGTATTGTTTAAATCGAGAGCGGCGCGTATTACACGCTTATATATATAACAATAATACGTCGTATATAATAATAGGCTTATCTCGGGGACATATTATACGAGAGCGCACGGCGTCTTGTTTTCGTTTATCGCCTCTGTACGGTTTCATCGGTGTGTGCGTGTATATTTGCATTTTGTATCTGAGAGCACGCCGAGAAGTTCCGCCGGCAACAGATAAAACCCCCGCCGAACGTTTTCGGTATACCGCTATACG
Organism: Aphis gossypii; assembly: GCF_020184175.1. NCBI lineage: Eukaryota > Metazoa > Arthropoda > Insecta > Hemiptera > Aphididae > Aphis > Aphis gossypii. The sequence continues at coordinate 21,787,612 of NC_065533.1, read as the reverse complement.
ATGTAGGTATATATTATATAGCGGCGATGGCACGGTGGTGGGTAAAACGCGAAACGCTAAACTTTCAAATGCCTCAGCCGCTGTACGCGGCGGTTGCAACCGACTCGTCGTTTCGTTATATCCTTTGTTCTCCGTACACCGCCGTCGTATAGAATTCATAATCGTCGAACAATACAATCACGGCGCTGATACGATTTCAGTGCCCGTCCGCAGCTTTATATAATATATATATTATGTATATTATAATACATAAAATGTATATGTTATACTAATACACGAAAGTTTTCCAAAAGCGTATTATTTTCCCCCACTGTCGTTATATATTTTCTATACATATAGGTATAGGCATATTATTTAGAGTATATTACCAGCTCTCGCTGAGGAAATAATAGTAGTCTCCGCAGGCACGCTTTGGGGCCATTCAAATTGTATAAATTGTATATTTTTTATTGAATAAACGATGTTGCGCATGGAGATTAAGCAATGTAAAAACAGTTCGGCCCCCGTGCAGTGATTTACCAAAAAAAAAGATCTTTAGAGTATAGAATATAATAGAGGTATCTATATCCAATGTACACCCGCGGTGTTCGGCCATACAACTATATATTTGATAAAAAAAATATGCAATTTCTTTATACAGTTAGACAAATTTGGTGTATACAAACGCCAAAAAAAAACAGAAAAAGAAAGAACAGATCATCTTCATGAATCATGACTGTTAGTCGCACACTTACCTTTGCATTCGTCTATAGGCGCGCATATTAGTTCCGGTCAAGACGATTTTTATGGTGTGCAAATACCTAAGTATAACAATTGCGGTCACCAGTAGCATAACTCAGGGCCCGCAGACCCCGCGTTGTGGAGGGGCCTATACGGTAATTTGGAGTCTTTGGTTATAGGGTTATATTTTGCTATAACAATATATTAAAGGCCCATTTTTAACATTTTTTTATTTTTGCAGTGGGGCTTAAATTTTTTTGTTACGCCACTGGTAGTCACGCCAATTTTAGGTAATATTTAAGTTGCAGTGACAGATTTATTATATCTGAATTTCAGATGGAACTGATTATACAATAAACATATTTTTCAATATAATACGCATTATACACATTATTATATTAGGTATATACATTTGAAACCCAAAAAAAAAACCAACGGAAAAAACCCATATGAAAAATTCGTTAGGATTCGTATGTTTAAATTAAAGTATTAAACATATTCCAAGTATCAAAATTTTTAACCATAATACCTGTAATATATACAGTATACACAATAAATAAGAATGTATATACAGTTCTAAGCCTGTTATCTTTTTCGATATAAAAATGTGAAGGAAAATGTCGATTAATATATTTTTCTAAATTAAGTAGCTATTATTAATATATAATTGTATATGTATTTAATAGCAGTAAAATACGATTAAAAAAAAAAATTTATATTAATGAGTAAAAGCCTTTTTATTAAGTGACCGCAATCAGTATGTTTAGTCTTTTTGAGAGGTGCCTCAACTAGTATGTAAATTTTTTTTTTTTTTTGACCGGACCGGAACTATAGTGAACACCGGTCGTCTTGCAGTTTGACTTCATTTAACCATCATTATGATGTATTAATATACTCATACATATATAGATATAATATGTAAGAAACACCGGTAGTAATAGACAACTATTATAGTAGTATATATATCTATAATAGTTGTAAAATAGATTATTATAATAATAATAATATCGACCGACGCATCATAAATGTCGTATCGCGTATATATGCGATCTCATACTTAAAGATTAATAACTCGTTGAATTTTAAATACTTATAAAAACATTGCCCACAGCCCATATATTATCATATTTGTATTTTGTATTAAACGGCTAGACATTAGTGTATAGTATAATATACGCGTGTGCACGGGCATCAAAGCGGTTATATAGGTAGGTCTTATATATATTTTATATTATACAGCCTATATAGGTACACGCACGTTTGAAGCTCTAAAAAAAAACACACTCGCAATAAGAATAATAAAAAAAAATCATGTACGCGTGCATCATTCACGCAATTCGTTTTTCGCGTGTCTATTATTGTTTATAAAATGTTATTTAATTTCCGCGTGCACGCGAACTTATATACAACGACGATACGATGGCAAACGCGCGCGTGCGCATTTTATTTGTATTATAAGCCGCGCGTAATATATGTAACGACTGCGACGACGGCGCTCGTCGGCCGCTACATATTTGTTTAACGAGATTGCCACCACCGCCGGCAACAGATCACCGTCGCCAAAGGATAAAAAAGGGGTTAGGTGTACGGCGGCCTTTTTTTCAATTACATCCGGGATTCATCGTCACCGCATACAGCGTATATCGTCGTCGTCGTCGTCGTGTCCACGCCACCTCATCACGCCGACTTGTAGACGTGCGTGTGTGCGCGGGGAGGAATTCTGCAGATTTAAGGGTTGCTGGAGAAATTCACCGTACTATAGTGGTGTTGTTTTAACGCGATCGTGATCGTAGTGGGTCCATCACGACGGCCGGCGGCCGCGCACGCGCCTTCTGTGCGTAGCGGATTACAGTCGTTTAACTATATCGTCGTTATTATTATTATTATCATTATGCACGTGGCGGTGGGTTTCGCAAAAAATTGTATTCTCCCTCGTTACATCACCACTCGATGGTAAAAATAATAAAAAGATAAAATTCATAAAGAATAAAAATTGTGTGAGTAAAACGCAGATTAGACGTGACATCACGCGCATCATATATGTGTGACACATAACGATCAAGATCGGACCTCTAATATAGATCAATTATCATTATAGAATCATTATCGTTAAAGAAAACAAAAACACAAGTTTCAACTTTCAAATAAACACAATATTCTACTAAAAATAATAATAGAAAAATATTTTTTAAATATTCTAAATAACTGTTCTTTTGGTTCCTACTCCAAATAAATAAATTATGTATTTCATGTATTTGTGTATGATAAAAATGATTTATACATTACAATTATTTATAAGTAATTTTATTTGAATATGAATAGTTGTATAAAAAAACTAATCGCAGAATTCAAAAATAAAATCATTGTCGTTAAATATTTACATTCGATTTCGCCTATTAATAAATTATTAATTTCTATAAAACCAAATGGTAAAAATTTCGTATAATACAACATTATTATACATATATTATTAATAGTGACAGTTTTATAATAAAATTTAATATTAAACAGTCAACAGCCACTACGTTTGAAATGCAAATATAATTTAGAAACTATAGAAGGATAAGTATATGTAAGTCCAGATTAATATAATATAATATTATCACCGGTTCTAAAAACAACACTTTCCATGCAAACATTTATCAATAAACTCATTTTGAAAATGTCTACATTTTATCAACATTCGTACAATAAAAATAATTTCCGTACACAAATGTACAATATTGAATGTCACAAAAGTAGACGAGTATACTATTATAATATGTAAATTTCTACGATACGACGGCGTAGACGAGTGTGTTCAAGGGTTCTTACCCCTTCACCCACACTATAGTATATTTTTATTATTATTATTGACGAGCCCTAGTTGAGTATTTGTTTTCTTATTATTTTAATTTTATTGCGCATTTATATGAGTAAATAAAATTTAAAATATATATACGTATTATATATTTATATGTACATTGTACATACATGGAATTATGTATACTTGTTATTACAATAAAAATGTTCTATTTTATATTTGCGCTTTTACGATAAATTAATGAAAGTCACCCATCCATTACTTCATAATTCCTTACTTTACCGTTGGTGCAATAAATAAATTATTGGACATCGTGGAGTTCGACCTATTATAGTATAGGTATTACCTAAAGAAAGTATTGTCCAGGAGCACCCAGGAACTGCAGGAAGAATACCAAATCTGCCCCGCCCTTCATCCAATTATTTTCTATTACCATAAAAATATAAAACGCTCATTATTTAAAAAAAAAGCACGTATACTTTCCAACGGTCGTGGGCAGTGCTATATAAATAAATACCCTATAGCGTGGTTTCCAATACGCGATTGCTTGACGAGAAAAAGACAAGATAAACGACAAATTTTTATTTTTGTAAATTATAATATTTTAATTGAGAATGCCACTCGATGAAACTGCACAGGGTGTCAAATTTTTTTTGGAATTTTAGGGGCGGCATTGTTTATAAATAAATATATATAAATTATGTAAGGACAGTATATTTTAGTAATATTCAGTAATTTGCACAGGGCAGCGAAAAACCTTGCGCCAGCACTGATTGCGCCCCTGGCGAATGCCCTCTTGCCAGTCTATAGCTACGGCCTCGGTATCGTCTACTTATTCCATTCCGATTTCCAATAAAGCTCAAGACCTCGGGGCCATCATCATATGCGTAATATGCCTTTTAATCGTCAGAGAATAATGATTATATGTAATCAAATATAAGCGTGTTATCGAAATTCAACTCGCGATTTAATTCAGACTCGTATTGTATATAGTACTGCTGAAAAATTCTCTCAACCCCAATTGCAGTACGACTTCTCTATCACAGCTTTGGTTATATTAGAATTATACTTACGAGCTATTATATTATAATGTCCGATGACAGGATATATTATATAATAAATAGTAAATTGTACTATATTAAGGATTTACGATTGTATGTATAATAGGTACACTATATAACAATAATAAATACACGATATAATGCAATATGCGTATATTATACACCCACACACCCACACACACACACACACACACACACACACACATGCACTACAAATTATAATACGGCCATATTATGTACACTATATAAATATATATTATAATATATTGTACAACAGAGGTGGACATGTGTACACCGCCGCGGGCGCGTGTGTAATTAAACGTTTTATTGTTGTACGCGCCGCCGCCGCCGCCGCTGACGACTATACGCGAGACATGTTGTTAATAAGCCGGCGGGGCCGCTTTAGCGGCGGCGGCAGCGGTTGATTGACAGGCGCGGCCGCCGACGCGCGAGCACGGGCGGGCGGCCGCGTAAAGCGGCGCTGGCTGTGCGCGTACACACACACACACACACACACACACACACACTCGCGTGTATAGAGGCATATATGCGCGGCCGATGGAGGCGGGAAAACTCAATAAACAGCAGTTTAAAGGGATTTTCGGGACGGGGGGGAGGGTAATAACGAATACACAATGTGTGTGTGTGTGCTGGTGTTTAAGGGGTATTATGTGTGTGAGTGTGTATAAAGTCCCTGTTCGGTATACTTGCTGTTTGTGCGGACGCGGAGGCGGCGACGGGTATAGCCGCCATCTGGCAGGCCGCGGCCGCGCATATTATATATCGCGTGCGCGAGAGAGCAAGCGAGAGAGCGAGTGGCGGCGGCGGCGGTGCTCCGCGCTTTAAGCTTCTGCCGCCGCCGCCGTTCGAGGACGCGACCTGCAGGACCAGTATGGGTAGAGACTCTCTTTTCATCCCCGCGGGGTGACCTTGTTTTATATTGTGTGCCCGGCGAACGAGCGGGCGCGCGCTCATGTGTGTGTGTGTGTGTGTGTGTGTGATGTATAATATATATATATACAATAATAAACTGCTAGCACGGTGGTTGAACTGCTGCCTGCATATATATACGTATACAGCGTATCTCGTCGCGGCGATATTAACTCTCCTCCTCGTCCTAAGGCTATAATATTCTATGTGTGTGTGTGTGTATACGGAACACATTGATATAAAATAGCCTCAACTAGTTGTACGACGGGTATATTATTATTATTATGATAATGATAAAACATATATTATTATATACTTATACTGCTGCAGTGAAACTTCCATACAACGAACTTCCGTTTAACGAAATTTTCTACTTAACGAATTCTTCCTCCAAAATACGATTTTTTTTTTTTTTTGTTCCCCGTGAGACATAGTAGTTTCACTATATATCTATCTATATAGAATATATAATATACGAACATTACGAACGTGTATTATATAATGTATGAAAATAAATAAATTATTTAAACGCGCCTTTTGATTCCAAATTCTTATCTATGTATATAAAATATAACGTTGTAATTTTCTCGAGGCGCACAACAGACGAAAATAGAGTATCTGCAATCATCGTCGTTTATGCGAAATTCACGTTCGTAACCGGATAAGTATAGTAATGTATAATATATTTTTTATAAGTATGTATAAAATGTATTTTATAATATATTATATTTGGAGGAAATAATATTATATAAAAATAATATGAATATTATATGATGTGCGCTGCTTTATGTGCAGGGAGTTGCGTGATGTGAACCGTAGTGGTTTGAAAATCATTGGTAATATTATGTTTAGGTACGTGTTAATATGTGATGAACGAAGCAGGCAAGTTATAACTGCAAGCAATGTGAATATTGGACTATAAGCAATATGAAAATTTGGGCTAAGCAATGTAAAACCAGTTCGGCCCCCATGTAGTGATTTACAAAAAAAAAAAGAAAAATGTTATATAACGGCAAGAAGTATTTAAGGAATCTATAGGTATGTACCGGAAGTTTTCAATCTTTTTGAGTCCACAGCTCCTTATTATGATGGTGCATTAGTAACATATATTTTATGTATTATGATATATTATACAGCTGGGAACGGGCACTGAAATCGTATCAATGTGATTGTATTGTTCGATGATTGAATTTAATTTACGACGGCGGTATACAGAGAAAGGGAGACAAAATATGTCTAACTATAAAGAAGTTGCATATTTTTTTTTAGTTGGTTGATAAAATAGTTGTCTGACCGAACACCGCAGGTATACTACACCTACCTATAACTTAACCTATGGTGTATTGTGTATTTGCGGTATTAGTATATAATATATATGTATTCAAATATATTTCAAATTATTAGCACGTTAGATTATATTAACATGCGTATTACCTACATCTTAGAATTGAAGACAATATATCGGTACCTATATATTACGTCTTTGGTGCAATAATCTATTTATACAATACTATAATTTTATGAAATATTTTAAGGAAGAGTTTAAGTTTTCTAATGATGCGGCACTATGGCAGCATAAAATTTGATAGTCGATCGTTTTTATCTTAATAAGTAACGATTTTACACATGACACATTTACACATAACTTAACTACATTACACTGGGTTATGTATAATCGAACGGAGTAAAGAATATGACAAGAAAGAACTTTATAAAAAATATGTGATAAAAAGGGAAAGTTAAGTTTCTTTTGAGATCATCAACTATTTTATAGGTATTAAGGTACATAAGCGTATGCATGAATGATGTCTTGCTATCTTATTATAGTGGAACTATTAAAATATTGTCAAATTTATTTTATTGATTATATTAAAAATTAATAGAAATAATACAAGGCATTTTTTCTTCAATTAGTAGTGATCAGTATATTTTTCGCCATTTTGGTATATATACTAAGTAAAAAAGCCATAACCGGAATTACGGCAATATTGCTAAGTAAACAATTGTAAATAATTAATAGTGTACTTAGTTTGAGTATCAAAATCAGAATAACTCAGTGAAATAAAAGTTGAAAATAAAATTGAATAGTTTTATTGTATGCATTAGATATGTTTCTATATGAGTATATAACTAAAAGACATTAGGTATTTCACTAAAACAGAACTATCAAAAATCATAAAACATTAAAATAAATTTTTTTTGAAATGGCATGGAGGTAATTCATACGGGATCTTTATAACAGGATAGAATAGTCATTATATATATATATATAAAGGTACTGAGTTATTCTTTCATCAAACAATTCTAATTATTTTAAAAGTTATATACGTTTTTGAAAATATTCTTTTTTTACATAATTTTCAATTATTATTGTTTTTTTTATCATTTTAATTTTTTAAGCCTTATACTTTTTTGATTTGACAATATAGATAGGTACATTATTAATTTCGTATTCTGAAGCAGAGTATTTTGATACATAAAATTCAGACGAGTAGTTAATGGTTAACATCTTATAAGCTGCAGTGGCGTAACTAAGCTGGGCTCGCAGACCCCGCGTTACGGGCGACGGCCCATGGTAATTTGGGGTCTTTGGTTATAAGGTTATATTTGGTATAACAATATATTAGGGGCCCATTTTTAACATTTTTTATTTTTGCAGGGGGGGCAAATTTTTTTGTTACGCCACTGCTTATTAATTATAACTTTATAAGAATTTAAGTTTAGTATGAGTGGAATAATAGAACAACATTTTGCGAGTTACCCCAAGTTCAATTCCACTTTAATACCTTAACTTTAAATAATTATAACTTTTAAACTACTTGTCCAAATTTAAATTTGTATGTATCAAAATACTCCTTAAAATATTCTGCTTTGGAATATGAAATTAAAAATGTATATTATCATTTAAAAAAGTAAGAATCTTAAACAGTTATAACAATATAAAATGTATTTATTTTAACTGGAATTTATGCAAAAAAATATTTTCAAAAATTAATAGATTTGAAATGATGAGTGTTGTTTGATAATAGAAACAGTCTGTGTATGTATTATGTGACAATAGTGGAAAATAAATGTACTGTTTTAGTTATTGAAATACAGAAATAATAAAATTAGGATTCACGTAACCACATTATTAAATAATAATCAAAACTACGCGTATTCATTTTTGAAAAAACAATATTTCCAATATCAATTACTACCACCTACTCTAACTATTATTGTACTATTTATAAAATGTTCTTTAATTAAAAACTATATACCTTTAGTCTTTATACTGAATGATCTGATGATCGTATAATACTATAATGTTAATTTAAAACATAGGTGTAAAACAAAATAAATAATTTATATAATTCACGATCTATAATGGTATTTTATCCAACTGGTTTTAATAAAATAAATTTTAAAAGAACTTCAGCTATCGTAGTATACTGGTATTTACACAATAAAATTTTCTAAATGTGCAACCAATTATAAGTAAATTCAAAACTAATTAATATGACAACTCTATGTAAATAACTATACACTAACTGCTTAAATAAATAAATAAAAAAAAATTAACTATATTATTCAACTTCAGATTAGGTACTTGATGCATTCTTATAGGTATTTATGTACTTAATATATTTAATTCGTAATATAACAAGTATATTTATAATATTATGACTTAGTTTAAGTGAAGTAAACATTTCCCAATATTGACGAATTTGTATTTTAAAGAAATACAAACATAATTTTTACAATCAATTAACATTTGTTCAAACAGAAAACTTGCTTTGTTGACAAGCAATACAAAATTATCGTTTCTACGTGTAACAAAATGTTAATAGCTTATTCGGAAGATCATAAAAGTATATTATTATTATGCACTATATTATGCATTTTGAAGATTTCTTAAGATAATTGAACAAATATACCAAATAGTACAGTACAATAAGAAGGAATAGTATAAATAGGTGTATTTTAATAAACATTTTTATTTTTAATTAAAAATGTTAAATTTACACAAACACAACCATATTATGTGTGACTTTCAGGGTGACAATTCAGAAAAAAAGTTCTTTTTAATTGAGTTAATGTAATATATTTTCCCTATATTAATTTTAACTCCAACAATAAAATATACTGCTATAGTTGACTATAATAACTTATTACTAAATGTTCTAATGTTGACTTAACTAATTCAAGTTAAGTTTCCCATTAATTCCCCCCCCCCTTTAATGTTAATATACATTTATGAAAGACGCCTTTATAAATCTGTTTTATTTTTACTGTATCGAAATGAGAATCATTTTACTATTTTACTATAGGTATACATGAAAATTACTTACCATGAATAAAACTTTTCATAGAGTTTATTGGCTGAAATTATCCATAATGACTATAATTATTAATTACACAAATAGTTATATTAATACGAGTGTACGAGATAATTTATCTAATATTACAATAATAAATTTAATTTATTGTATTAAAATATATTTTTTAGTAGGTATATTAAATATTAAAGTATATATTATTTAAATTTAACTTGATAATAAAGTTTTGGTTAATCTGTACATCAAAAGTTATATGAATAGAATAAATTAAAACAATTTAACATGAGTCGATAAAAATAAAAATAAAAGTATATCAAATATTTATAACAGAATGATGTATTGTTTATTTATTTATTTAATCACCGCACGGCTTTGTTTACAATATAACTAAGTTAACATTAATATAAAATTCATTTTTAGTATAGAAATACAAATTAAAAAAAAATTATCATTACATTTATGACAGAAATATTTAGAATAATTGCAATTTCTTTGATTAATTCAGAATTCATAATTCAAATTAATTAGTAAAAAAATATGAGCAATGGGCTTATACAATTTCATACCGTCTAAAACTCTAAAATTATAATTAAACCATAAAAATTGTATTATATTTATATTATAACTATACCTAATCATAATAATTATTTATATTGACAAATGACAAATAAGACGAAAATAAAACTATAAGTAAAAATCAAACAAAGAATATATTTTTTTAAATAATTCCAAATAGTTTTTACTTTTTATACACACATTTTTGACCAAAAAAAAAAGGTTAAACTTAGATACACAATCGAGACCTTTTATTTTTTAAATAATTTGTCATTTTATTTCTCCATACCTAAATAGTATTTATTTATTGTTTTTATTTGTTTATCGTTTGACATTTCCAATGATATTTATAGCTATTAATAAAACGTATTATTTCAAGTAAAGTAATATACCTGTTGAATGTACTTTGAAAATCTTTAAAATGTAGGTATATATAAATATAAATTGTTTAATACTTAATCAAAAGTTAGAATCTAAAAAAAAACTGGATAGTGTGCAGAGAAAACAAAATTTGTACTTACCTATACTGAATTTGTTTAGCTCATATCTATAGTGGTGATGCGCATACATTACGACATTACGTACTTACATTTTAAAACATTATTATGATAATCCTCGTATTCTAAAATCGATTTTAAACGAAATTCCATCAAAACAGTTATCATCTTATATCATTTATTATAAGCTACATATTATCAGCCGCACTGTTACATAATCTTTAAAATGTTTTAACGGTTGACAGAAATTTTTCATTAGGTACCTATTATACGTTTTAATAAACTATTGTAGAAATTGAAAATGATTCTATCAAAACAACACCTAGACAATGTATCTATATTCACGATACTTAAAGTTGCTACATAAAACTTTAATACTTTATAGCCTTATATATAGATAGCCGATAAATATACGTATAGAGTCCAAAATAAATATAATAATAATAATATCAAGTCGTGTATCGATTAATGCATGTTTTATTATATGTTTGCAGGATACTTAAAAAATATATTGCACGTATCATATTATAAACATTAATGCAGCTACAGCCGTTGTGGATTATATTATACCTACATTGCTACAGGAGTATTCAGTAGTGAGTTTCCATACCACAGAGTAATAATATAAATGATAATATAAAATATAATATAATACAATATGTATATGTGCATACAAATTCAAATGTATAATTAACATATTTATATTATTAACAATTATTACTATATGTAGGAGCATATAAAATATAAATAATCTAAACTATGTTTTGTTTGGTTTCGATATAGGGCTGACACGATTCAAAGATTTGTTCCTATATATATTTAATGTATTATAAATATATATAATTATAATATTATCATATTATACAACAATATTGAATATATTATAGTTATGATCATTATTGGTGCACTTCACGCAAGACAACAGCGATGACGGCGGACACACCGCGGTAATCGCGCCGCCATCGTGCAGCCGCTATTAAGTGTATAGTATAGAACCTTCGCAGCAAAGGATTGGAAAAGGGCTCATGTGTAAACACTAAAGCACACCACTGCACAAACAGTCCCTAACAAGAAGTTACACGCACATGACAATGTATATATATATAGGTATAATATATAGGGGATAACGCAAAACGCGACGACGACGTGCAGGTCTTATATATTATATATATGTTATCTTCACTTGCATACTGTAAGATCGTATATATAAGTGGTCAGCTGTATAAAGCAGAGCGGCAACTGCCATAGGACTTTGCATGTATACCCGATATGGATGGCGAGTAGATGTTTAGATATAACTCGTATATTATATTATATATTATAAGCACACACAAAAACACAATACTATACTCGACATATATATTTAATATATATTACAGTGGCGTAATTTTATTGTATCAATAAGGAAATCCCCCACCTGAAATTTTAACAGCAGATCAAAGGTATCGTCCCCCCCCCCCCCCGGGGCCCCCCACACTTTCCAAAAATATGTGCTCACGATAAAAATCTTTAAATATTTTAAAATAAATTATAAATACAATAAAAAGTTCTATAATATTATAAATTATAATATATACCTACACCGTTTATAAGATAAAATTATTGCACAAAAATACAAAAAATATTTATGTCATGAATCATGGTTACAAGATTATAATTACATTATTACCTATAGTGTATCAAATGAGTTATATCGCCATCATCATTTACCCATTTATAACGATATGAGTAGGTATTACCTATATTTAATATAACTTAATAATTATACGATTTGTTTCTATATAAGTAAAAAAAAATGATCACAAAGACTTCTGAAACACAAACGATTAGGTTACGCACGGTTTCGCTGTCGGTGAATAAATTATATTTTGTAAAAATTCTCCCTCCCCATCCCCTCACAAAATGTTTTTTATACCAAGTTATATATCCTATATTCATTCACACACATATACGTCAATTTATACGATACGTATATATACTATATATATATACACAATACGTATACGTATATAATATTATGCATACGCGCTTGCAAGTTCTCTGGAAGCAAGCACGCATAAACTACAGCTCGGGCTCGCGCGCGTGCTCCGACCAAGTACGTACGTGGACCGCGGTCGATAAAAGCACACGCGAAATCGACGACTAGCCGCGCCGAGTCCGCGGAACTGGTGCGGTGCGATTATTATATTCGTCGTCCGCATACGCCGTCCAAAAAAACCTTCCGTTACGAGCGGTTTAAATCATAAAATAATATTACGCGTAAGATTATTGTTTTAATATTAAATATTATTCGTTAATATATCTGAGTATTATGGTCGGTCGTCAGCAGCGACGTCGTCGGACGCGCGGCACCTGCAGCAGCAGCGGTTTTACAACGCGGCGCGTGTTAAGTGACACGACGGACCGGACCACACACGGCCGCCGAACGTGTACACAATATAATATCGCTATTACCTATATGTACATTATTATTATTATTATTATCATACACCGAAAATCATAATAATAATACGACTCTGGCAATTAGTGTGTATATATTATATTATTATAGTCGCGCGCGCCCGCCGTATGTACGCCACAGCTTATCGGGTGGTTTTATTGATGTGTGAATGAATTTTATGACGGTGCGTGGTACCTATATACAGGTACATTATACACAAACATTATTTTATACCTAGGTAGATATAATATAAATATATTAAGTGCGTGCGCCCGCCGCCGGTCGTCTCGGGCACTCGCCTATATGTAATATACTGCTTGACGTGTGCGCGCAACAAATCGACGACGACATCACACAGAACCGTTCCGCGAAGTTTACGCGGCGATGCACATTGCACTTGCACGGTGAGTGCAGCAGGGTTAACGCCGGGGACCGAGATGTATACCCCTCGAACTGCACGATATCGCGCGTAGGACGAAATCACTGAGCGACTATTTAGTAGACGAGTATGTAATACGATTATATTATATACACCCTTCGATACGTGTTGGAACGTTTGCTTTATTTTTTCATATTTTACTTAAGCGCATCTACGCGTAGGTATATATGCGTTTATATAGTATAATATAATGTACACACAATACGTTTTGCTGATGTTTATTCGTCCCAAGATACGCGTATATACAATATACGTATGCGCGAAAATGCAAACGACTTAATTTACTATATACATGCGATTTTAATTAACTACTAGGTATTTTTATTTTCCTGTTTTTATTTTTGATTGAAATACTACTACTGGATTTAACTCGACAAAACTTATTTCTCGATTATTATTGACTTGGAAAAAAAACTCAATACCAATTGGTTTTAAAACACTTAGACGTGTTAATCAAATTATTTAAATTATACAAACCTGCACTTCTACTATTGTAAACTAATAGGCCAATATTTTTATGTGTTAGAGGATAAAAATGCTTTAACTATTTCATCTTTATTAATCATTGAAATGTATAAAAGTGTACCGTTGTGATGGTTAGTTTAAAGTTTGTTAATTGAAAAGTGTTTGTTTACATTTTAAAGAGAATTATAGGCGATGATGTATATTGGCATAAAACAATTTACGAAATGATTTTATTATGATTTACCTCGTGACGCATGTTGTAATATCAATAATAATATTATTTTTGATAGAATACCTTTCTACTAAAAGTTAAATATTTAGATTTGGAAGAAGAGCCATTGTACAGTTAATTACTTACGCGTAGAAATTAAAAAGCCAAAGTTTAAACATATAATTTTAATGACGTTTTGTATTCTATTGATGTTTATAATTATAAATAAATATTGTACATTGTTGTGTACAATCGGTCTTTTATTTTAAAGGCGAGGGTGCAAAGAATTTTTATTTATCTAGGGTGACAATATATATAATATGTATATTAATCCGAGTGCGATCACGCGATTAACAATATAGGTCTACTGCACCTGTTATTTGCAAGGAGAAAATGGTGCAACGATTGAAATAGACATTTAGATATGGTCTGCACGATGAACGATATTCATGGAAGTTTCGGGATATTTGAATAAAGTCTGCAGTGGGGAGGGTGCTCAAAAATGGTTATTACCGCCTCTGGATCTAGAAAAGATCGTGCTGCTGTACTGCAGCAGAAGGCGTACACACGGATACAGCACGGTTTGTCGATAGTTTATATTATGACATACGTTTTTTATTTTTAATCTCAACAACCATTGCTTGCTGCAGTACCTATGTAGGTACCCCTATGTATAATATAATATTATATTATAATGTTACTATACTATACAAAAGTGAAATTACACGCCTATATAATATTATATCGCACGGCTGCTGCCCCGAGAGTGAATTATATACTGTTAAACAATAACGGACAACTTAAACAGCTATAATAGTGCTGCGCCTCGCGAGGGGAGAGAGGTGTCGCCGCTTCGGAGTGTATATATTTATACGCATATGCGTGTGTGTATACGGCGATATAATAATATTAATAATGCAGTTAATTCAGAGGCTCAGCGCGATAATAGGTGACGATTGAATAATAATAATTGAATGATAAACGGCTGCTGCAGCCGCCACCGTAACAGATTCGTACATAATAACAATAATAATATATAACATAACGTGCGTGTGCGTACGGTGTTTTGGTGAGCCGCGCGCGTAACAAATATGTTTTGAGCGTTCGTCGTGGGGCGGTTTATTTTGGGGGACGGCCCGGGTGGCTAATAGAGTGAGCGAGAGAGCATCACGCGGGAGACTGGTGCGACGGCGCTGGATAATAATAATATACGTATAGAACGCATAATATGATGTTATAAAGCGGCAGAGATTATAATATTCGTACGACGGCTCGTCCGCGGGGAACAATATATAATAATAATATATAACTACTATACTGCCCCGAGGACGACAAATCTATTTGGTCGCCGCGCCGCGATAGTGTAGCCCCGCGCGTAGTTTTGGGGGGGTGGCGAGCGAATAACTAACGAGCGGGTGGTAAACGCGGCGGGTGCTGATGGCGGTGGCGGCGCGGTGTCGGAGGATTAGTCGATACACGGCCGGTGGCTTCGACGACGATGACGACTACCACGACGACACACAACACTATACTAGTTTACTACTACTACTACTACTATTATACTGTTCTATACTATTATTATTACTACCATTTATACGACTATAATGCTACAACTCTCTATACGCATGTACGAATGTCGACTACGCGATGTGTCGTCGTTATATATGTATAAATATAGGGGAAAACAACAGTTAATAATCAATTGTATGTGTGTCTGCCTCACAATGGGATCAATGTCAAACGGGTGGGTGCGCTAAATCGACGGTCAAAGACTATAATAAAGACTATAAATAAACGGCAACAAACGCATGGTACACATCATCGGTCGGCGGCGGCGGCGGCGGTATTGTAATAACGTTTTGTCGAATCCAATTTAGCGCGTTTTGATTTTTTTTTTTTCATCCCCCTCGTTCTATTCCCTCCCCAGAACCGTCATCGCGCCGGGCCCCGATTGAGCGCGAGCGGATTTGTTTTTTTGTTCGCGAGGCGTTTATTTTTTTTTTCTTACGCGCTAATCACTCGCGCCCGCAGACGGGACTCGCGTACTACAATAATAATAATAATTGTCGGCACGACGACGGCGACGGAGCGTATAATTATACGTATATATCGTGTAGATACGCCGTGTTTTGATTTAATTACTGCACACATTATAATATCGTGACGTACAATGATAATATTTCATCAGCACAGTGTTATGTGCTGTGCGTTATCGTACGATTTACGGCATTATTCGATCGCCGTCGGCAATTTATTTTAACGACTGTCCGTCGATACGGCGCGGGCGGCGCGGCGCACCGACGCAATAAAACCGTAGTGGACGCACGTCGAACCGTATACGCGCGCGGACTAATCCGTTGAACTCGTGTAGCGGCACGGCCGGCCGCCGCCGCGGATCTATATAGGCACTGTATAGCTGACCAGTGCCCCGAGGGCAGGATTCGATTTTCATTTCGTCTAAAATTCGCACACGATCCGTCTCGAGTCCGAGCCGATTAAATAGTCTGCTGCAGTATAATATATACCTATATTTATAACTTTGTCGCGTACAGCGCTTTCATAAAGCTTATGACGCGGCTTAACGAATAATACATTGATACGTACGTACTATAGTGCAGTGTATGTGTATATGTATGACGTGTTAAATCGCACTGCTGAAGTGCAGTGGTCGTACTCTCGCGTATACTCTGCTATAATCGTCATAAGTGGTAGGGAGAGGAATTCCTAATCCGAGCCGTGGTCAACTATTACAATACCGCGATGTTGTTTAGGATAAAAGATTTCCCAACGCGATTACAATATATACTTACCCATACTGAATTTGCAGGAAAAATAATTTCAGAAAGTTGCAATCGCCCCGCCGAGCGCACGCCTATAATATGTTTGTAACAAAACGTATGCCTACGAAGTACCTACACGTAGATATTATTGTGTGTTTAAAAGATTTTACACTTATTTTTCACGTCCTATTAAATAAAAAATTAAAACTTTTTTTCATCGCTATATAGTTCGCTATACAGACGTATGGCATATGTATCGCAGTGGCCTAACAAAAAATATGGTATCCGCCGGCCCCGCGATGTGCAAGTGCGGCACGTGTGTATAATGTAACGCAATATTCTGTATTGCGTTCGTTTAGTGTGCCAAATAAATTTTAGCGAAAAAAAAACTCCAACACAGCACAAAATTATTTTAAAGTGCGATCTTTTTTTTTTTTTTTACTGTAGTACTATACAACATTATAATATATATGACTGTATCTAATGACGTAATTCAAGATTAGATTAAAATATAATGAGAAAATTACGATAATGGTTTATTATAACGGGATATTGTACTAATTTAATACAATGTAGAGCTTTTTTTTTATATATATTAAATATTATACTAAACTACAATTTTTTTTATTTACCTTTCTCATATTTAAAACGATACACAGCTGACATTATAGATAGGTACAATATAATGTTGTTATAATCATATAATCAAACTAAATTATTAGAACTATATATGTATATAAATTATAAGTTTCATTAAATGAGTACCTACTTACTTACCTACCTAACGATAACGTACCTATAAAACGATCTGTATACATATATTCAAATTCGTTTATTGTATTTAATATTATCTATTGTAAAACGAGTTTAAATAAATTTTGGGAGTTAGTTGGGATTTTTCAATATTAAATGTAATAATTATAGGTTTTCCTAAAAGAAAAAACTAAAAACAGTTTGTTGCAATATTTTAGTCGATTTCATAAACGAAATTAAATTTTATATAGACGCACTATACCTAATATAATACCCAGGTGTATATATTACTTAATAGTATAAATTCGGTGTTCATTACCGCGTAAATAAACCCTTGTGTATACGCAGTAGGATTATTCGGTAAATTGAATTATACCACCCACTTGACCCACTATCGTTTACCGTACTTATACTCCTAACGCGGCTGTAGGCAATTATTGCTAATTATACGATCATCTCAAATGCGTTTATAATTTGATATATCTATAGAAAACTTATTATGATCCTATTTATTTTTTAATTTCAAATGTACGGAGTGCTCAACTTTTATATCTATCTATATAGTATCTACCTAATATTTTAGTAATACTAAGTATAAAAAGCATAATGATACTTAATTGTTATTTGTTAATATATATAATATATATTATACAGCAGTCTTTAAAAGTATATTTTATGTTATACAATACTTAAATTTAAATCTATAAAAAATATATTATATAATATAATTTATTATATAATAATCAAAATGATATAACTTAAAAAAATGTAACATTATTTTTTTTTTATTTTATCATTTCTATATTTAAATGCTTACATGTTTGTTTGTACCTATCTATTTTCGTAAGAATATTAAAAGAAAAAAGCTTATTTTTTTAGCCGAAAAAGTTTTTCAAATGAACAATATTTTTATTTTAGTAAAGAATAGTAAGGCTGTATTATACATTTTTAACGCTTCAAAGGAGTATTATATTATGCATATATATATATACAAATATATACATAATATATTTTTTTATTTTATATACTTGAATATTTGTGCAAAAATAATCTATATATTTATTTTACCACTTGACAAATACATAAATTTCATTTATACATCATTTTTTTTTTATCATTATATACATGAGAAATTTTAGACTCAACATGAGTGCACGACTGCATGGTAATCGGTAAAACACGACAAGGTAAAAAAAAGTCATAAATACAATTATTTTTAAATATAGATGTATAGAAATATTAGAAATTCGAAAGCACGCTTATTGAAATAAACTTTAAATTTACATTGCCTAGGTACCAGCTATAGGTTAACAATGTATGTTTCGATGTGCGAATTAGCGACGATAATAATAATAATAATAATAATAAAACAAATATCTCTCCTTGTACGTAAAAACCTATTACTTATTAAGTAGGTATATTACATTTTTAAATAACGACTGTGGATAAACATCCACAAACGGTGTAGATTATTGGTATAAATTATACATAGATACGACTTCCATATAATTTGTGTAAAACGTTAAGCATCAGTTATACCTTGATCTCGATTTCGATACATTACAGTTTATTTTTTTTTTTTTTTTGAAAATATGGATATAATTTGATAAATATAGAAATTATTAAGTCAAATAAAGGTGGGTTCAAAATTTGTTGAGAGGGATATTTATATATCTTAACTTATAACAATTGACTTGTTATGATTTATTTTTACTATTATTTACTTATTTAATTTAACAATTGTCATATTATATACTTATTATTTAACACTTTAATATTTGTAATTTTAAAGTAAAATTCATTTGACGTTTTTACTTTATCGTTTTTTTCCTATAGATACGATTGCACACATGTAGTGCAATCATGTAATACAAGCAATCAAATATTAAACTATATTTATTAGATTTGAATAAAACACGAGAAAAGAAAGATTGGTTCACTAGCTGCTTGCCTTAATAAAATTCATCGACATACATATTTGTATTAAAACTGTACGAATTGTAGTTATTCTATATTTTATTGTAACTTATTCATATTAATTTTATTATTTATTTGAAAAAATGTAATTTGATGAATTTGTTAGATTATCTAAGTATATATTATTATTCAAGCTTAATAATTTTACTTTTTAAATTACAGAAATTTAAAATGTTAAAATCCTTTTTTGTGTGTGTATAATTTGAAGGTGAGATGATTTTTTTTTTTTTAATTGTATTCTGCTCGTCTATACGAATACCTATTATTTTTTTTATTTTTGATAATCCGTTAGTGTAGTAGATTAAATCTAAGTATATATGGGATATTGATTATGTACCTACTTAAATGATTTAATATTTATTTTGTTAATCACCTACTTATCAATCACGATACTAGGTATATTATAATAATATGCTTATATTATATACCTGTATATAATAATAGAATTTACGTGTTCTTCATTTATAAGCTACTTTATTTTATACGATATTTGTAAATTCGCCACAGAATAAGTATGACGTACAATGTATATATTCAGAATAAAATGTTTTCCTTATACTATTCGTGTACTTTACACTCAACACAGATTGCGTTTCTTATTGTTAAATGTGTAAATAATTATTGTACTATATATATTATATAAAAATCTTATCGGTTTGCGATGACTAATATATCCTGCCTTTTTATGGACATTATATTATTTTATAGCAGTATTCAGATAGTAGTATAATCAATTTACTGACAATTTAGTATGTCTGCAGACCTTTAGAGTTTGCGATCAATACACGCGCTATATAATGATATGTTGACGTGTGATTCCTATACATCTATATATACCTTTTGTACATAATACAATGAACGCGTAACCTTTGATCGATGACAATAGGTTATTGACAATTTAATGTTGATTGTTGATAACGGAATATTCACCACTCTTCACACAACCACACGTCTATGTTTGCGTGATTAGGTATATTTGAGTTATTTGACCACAATAGACGAAGATTGTCGCTGAACCAAATAAAATCGATGACAAAATAATGAATCATCGATGAGGGACGTCCGGTGACAATAAAAAAGAAAACGAAAATGTAATGCAAAATCGGCGAATTCGACTATAATATATAGTACTATATATTATGGTTACAGAACCAGTTATTGGTATAAAAAGTGTGCGCGTTTAACTCTCATTAACTAATTTATTTTATTTTGTTAATTATTTTATGGCGAGGAAATAATATGAATATTAACATATTTTAATTAGTATCGAAAACAAACACAATGTATTACTTACTTTTATTATTTTTCAAACATATTAGTAATATACATTTATGATAATGTTACGAATAAAATATATTATTATTATATTTGAAAATTAATCATATAAATAATTAGAAATTACTAATGAGTTTATAATGGATCGATGTCTCACGAAAAGAAAATATTTATATTATTTGAACACTAAAACGAATTTGTTTTTTGTAATATCTACGCATAGGTATTAATAAATAATAATATGAGTACATGACCAGTATAGGAGTTGGGAGTAAAAGGATATAATTTTAATTTGATCATAAAATTAAGTATATTATATTATACAATTGTAGAGTAGTATGCTGTGACCATACCAATCGCAATACAATTTGGCCATCACAATAATTGTTATTATCTTCGTTAGGTTCGTATTGTTTTCGTAAATCCGAGAAACTGATTCATAATTCGTAATGTTAGAAGAGGCATAGAGTGCTCTTCATTTATTAATTAGCTCGTCGGACAAGTCGTCACTATCAATACTAAATCAATACTTCCATTATGATGAATAATTTTTAATAAAATCCTTATTTTATATTTATGATATTAATTACGAATTCGATTAATATGTTACAATATAAGGTGCTGTTGTTTTGGCGAAAACCCTATAGATCGTTATATATTACCTTACATCATTTCTTAATTCTTATAGTAAATGATTTTGATGATTTTGAAGAATAATCCACGAATCTTTAGTATATAATAATAATTTATAACTAATAAATATTAAATAGTATAAGTATATAATATACAATATTTCTGGATTCACATAGTATTATTGTTAACCTTATCTTCCTATCTACGTCACCACTTATGCATATTGTATGTATTGTGCAATACAATTCATGTAATAATATATCCATGGGCATATAAAGTAGATATATAAATTGTATTTTATTAAAATTATACATACAATTTGGCTTTTATAATTTTACAAACGTTTTTTGGCAGTAAATATTTTTTGTAAAACGTTTGTTAAATCACTGATTACCTAATGATTATAATATAGGTATTCTATGATATTTATTCTAAACAAACTGCCATATTTAAATGTTCATATTCTAATGTGTACATAATAGGTGCTTTATAATTTATAATATAATGTGATATATACATATTTAAATTGTACCACTAATAAACTGTTAAATCAACCACGAGTGTTTACGCAGAGGCAAATATCAAAGCATTCAGATATACTATAATAACATATGTATCTAGTAAATACATTGTGTAAACGTTAAATATTATAAAATAAAGGTATGTATATGTATTATTTACTATACAGTCTATACATGCATGTAGATATATGGTAAATATTAAACGCAAATTTTCAGGACTGAGAATAAAATGTTGATTCGCTAAATAAGGTTTATTCGAATAATATAACACAAAAATAAAACCCACCCTACATGTATTCATTCCTATTTCGTATGGTTTTAGATTTTGATAAAAATTAGGAATTGCACAATTCATGCATATATACCTAATCTATATAAATATATATATTTTAAAATAATTAATAAACACGGTGAAACATTAAAAAAAATCTAAAATTACAAGTACCTATTTTAAAGACTTTTTTTAGAATTTTCGAAAAACTAAAAACAGTGAAATTTAACAAAATTGTATATTTTATTAATCACATATTTTACTATAATTGTGTACAAATATAACACTACACTTACATAACTCAATATTTTTTTATACGAGTGATTGCGATAGTTTATCATTTAAAATTTTCATTAATAGGTATATGAAATAGAGTAAATAATATCTAATACCTAATTATTTATTAGTATTATACAACTTTTAAAAATCACACAAACATCCATGCAGTTGTTACTCGCATGTGTTTTTCCGACACTTCATTATAAATTTGAATTTAGGATTTTTGGAATTATTATGTCATCTGATACACTTATTACAACTAAATTACATTAATTTAAAAAAATAAAAATTAATATAATGAAATAGTGATATAATATAGTACCTATATTTTATGAATAATATTGTTAATGCCATGTTATAGTAAATCATAAATATAATTATTATTAATCCTCGACGGTAATTTTTTATCCTGTGACTTTCATTTTTCATATTTAAAAAAAATAATATTATGTATTTGTGCTATCAATTGAAAAAACGTCATAAACGAACTGTTTTACAAATTAATTTTAACGTGAATTGTTGTTTTCTTTGTACTTAGGTATTTTTAATTTTCATAAAATAGATTTTAAATCAGAAATATTTAGAACATCACAAACTCATAACCACTCGTACAGTCGTACCTTACCGTTTTACACAAACTGAAATAATTTCAAAACATAAAACACAAATACAATATAGGCTTGTGACAAGATAAAATTATGAGCCGATTAGCGCTGGCCGTCGCGGCGATCGAGTTCCCTTGATAAACATAGACAATATATGTATATATTTTCTTTATAATATATATTACACATCAGGCTTTAATAGAAAATAATGCAAGTTTATGAACAAAAAGTAGAAAAATGTATAGAATGCATTGAAATAGCTAAAAAAAAAAGAGAGAGTCTTGTAAACCAATAATAGAATCACTGTAAAAAATGCAAAATAAAGTTCTTACCACTGAATTTTACGTGACATTTAGTCAAATTTCTATACACACGATGCTCGAATAAAAACATTAGAAAAAAGATACAAATTCATCAAGTTCCAGGTTATAATAGTAATATACCTATATATATTATACAATCACACAATAATATACGAACATAATAAATACTTAATAAATTAAGCGAGTCGGTAAATTAACAAAAATAGATACCTATATATAATTATATACAAGAAGAATGCAAATTTAATGTTAAGATTATTTTCATAAAATAAAAGATAAAAGTTAAATAAATAGATAATATTGGTAAATAACATTAATATATGTTTTTTTTTCAGAGATAAAAGTTCTGATAAGTTTTCACGAATTTATAATTCATAATACTTATATATTATAATAAAATGTGTTTAAAACGTTCATCGCCGAAAATAATGTACATCATAATATTATGCTCTTGTACACTCCAATGAGAAATAAATGAACATGTTCACGTTCACGTTCACATATTTTTTTTTAATGAACAAGGTCACTTAGCGTTCCTTAAACAAAATGAACGCATTGATTGTTCATCATTACAATTAATTATATGTATAATACATACATTTGTTACTCGATACAAAGAATTATATCATCATTATTATCTATATATTAATGTATGAATGTTTGATTAATTATGTCTATGTGTACATAATTCTAGAAACTAATAAGCTATATGTAAAAAAAATTGTTATCGACTATAATAGTTATTTTTAATTTTAGCAAGCATATATATTATCATGTTTTTTTTTTTTAATTTGTAAGTTTATCCAATAAAATAACCTGTCATTTTTTTATTATTCTATTTATTTAATTATTTAATAATATTGTTCATTTTAATACATATTATATAGGGACCTAATTAAAGTGAATAAATTATATGAATAATATTTTAAATAATTATTATTTACTTATATACGTACCTACTGTTAATTGTTATTATATGTTCTATAGTGAAAATGTAACATATAAATATGTTAATATGTTATACTGACTACATACACGAGTTTTATGTTTTGATGTATCACAAATATTAAGCTGATTGTAAAATAATATTTGACTCATTTCAATAGTTTTTTAAAAAAATATATAGGTATACAAGTTAAAAATGTATACATAATACGAGAGTACCTATACTTAATATTAATTAATTAATATGGTTTTGGAATTCAGTTTATTTTTCTTAATATTAGTTTTAATTTATTATTGTTGTCATTCACAAATTCACGCTAACAAATCAAAAATTAATACCAGAAAAGTAAATGGAGTTAGAAAATAGTGAAAATAATATTTAAATAATGTATTGATGTATTATTAATATTTATTTATTTTTTTTTTAATTAAAATTTGTTTAAAAGAATTTTAAATTTTGAAAACCTGTATAACAATTTTCAAATTTTTAAATTTTTAAGTATTTATTTTTTTGTTTATCATAGTTCATAGTAATAAGTATACGTTCATACCTACCTACACGTTCAATTATTTTGTTTTAATAATGAATACACTCTGATTCTAAATTAAAATTTAAAAAATAATAGTTAATATTTTAAAAGTGTATTTTATGGGTTTCATAAATATGCTGATGTGTTAACTTTAATTATTTTAATTTGTCATTTATAATGTGATAAAATTGTCCAAACTTGTATTCCACTGTATAATGTATTTTTGTTTTATTTTCATAAAGTTAATACACCTAGCATCATTTTGATAAGTAGGTATACTTTAATGTTAATTATGTGTAAATTTAAGTTATTTTCATACAATTTTTATTATCATATTCTGATCACTTAAATTAACCGATTTACAGTCGCCCATAATTATTTAGTGAATACCAGGTGTAGTCGTGTAAGGAAATGAATACACGGTTAATACTAGAAGGTTAGTATTAGCAAAAATTTTGGTGCATCAGACCTCAATAAAGCAATTTTAGTAATTTTATATTCAATTTATTTTTGTGCAAAAAAAAAAAAAATTAAAAACATTTAAAAAATGCAGTTTGGATACACAAAAATGTGTTCAAAAATTACTATCAGACATCAGTATACCTATATGGCTATATATCATATAATATATTACCGCATTCTTTGATAAACAATTAGTAACGTTCATGATTCTTTTTCCAATATGAAAATTAATGCATTGAATGTTTTCCGAACACTGCAGGTACATTAATATTTTAAGTATTCAACTAAAATGAATATACCTAAAGTAAAATTTAAATAACTAGCTGTATAATATATAACAACCCAACTTCACCCTGAAAAAAAAATGAACAAATAACAAGAAATACAGTACTATATATTGATGTACCTGTATATAGTTTCTATATAAATTTAATGTAGCTTTAAATATAAATTGGCGTTAGTGTTGTACTTCGTTTTGTAAACTATAAATTATAATTCGAAAGATATGAGAAAATCACGTGTGTATCAGACCGGATATGCCTATAGCGCTTTCATGTATATTTTTGGAACGTGGTTTAAACTACTATCCAAACTTTCCTGATACCATATGCCTTTCAGAACAATCTCTGAAACTTTCGTCAAAATCGATCGATTAGTTTTTGAGACTTTGAGTCTATATACTCAATATTATATATAAGCTTTACAAACATAAGGACATTGCCTTTTTTGTGTGTATTATAACAACAAGCAAACTTATGTGTAGTAAGTCACAATAGCATGCGATAGCGCGTTATACATTATATTAGACTGCTATAAAGGGAAAATAATATGATGACACTGATTCTGTTGCAGACATAATATCAACTTGTATGTTCGATCGATTTAGAACGTTTGTATAACCTACTATATATGAGATACAAGGCAAACTGCAGTATATTAGTTAATTTTAAAGTCAGTATAATATATATATACGGTTTGTTGTTTACAGCAACTGTATGACTTAGATTTATAATAATTCGCATAATAATGTACGCTTTATGGAACTTTTCTGAAAAACACCGATCGATACAAACGTACCTATATAATATTATACTCTCCGAAAATAAATAAACCTACTTCAAATATCTCTCGTGTCCCACGCATATATATACAATAATATTGCCTACACATATTTAATACGATATATATATATATTATGTGCGTTGCAGGTCCGTTCTCCGCGAAAGCTTTACTACGCCGGCGGGCGAATAACCCTCGTACCTATAACATAAGTATTTTATTATATAATTTAATACGTTTCACGATCTACGTTTACACACAATACGTCGTACCGAACATTATCGTTTATTGTAATCAATAATACGTCACTGCACACGTTACACGCATTATACGTGTCGTACAATGTGCAGCGCGTGTGTGTGGCTGTCGTGTGCAAAAATGTTTGCTGGGCCAGTCGTCGTAATCTCGTCGAGTACATGCCAAACCACGTTGCCGACCGACGTTTGTCATAATGTTTAAAAAAAAAAATCGAAAAAAATAAATAAATAATATAACAACAACGGTCGCGCACGTATTATATATTATTATATAATATTACATATTGTGTGCAGTGTACGTCGCAGGCCACGACGTAATCCGTTTGAAGATGAGCGCTGCAGCAGCAATGTTGCAACAACAAAAAGGCTGCTGCGCGACGTAAGTACATCGCATTGTTGTGGAAAATTTCACGGACACACACAGACACATACGTCACACGTTTGCGATACTTGTGTCACGCGTCTACATAATAATAATAATACGAAAAAAAGAGTAATAATAATGACAATAACAATAATAGTAATAGTAATCATCATAATAATACATAAAACCACCCAAGTCGTGGCGGTGGCGGCCGTCGTCATATATATATAAACGCGCTCGGTCGCTGACAGGTGGTAACCGCAGTGTTTCCCTAGGCGCGCGTAGTATAAGGGCTGTTTGACAATTTCGAGTGGTGCACTCGACGCGTTTTGTCCCCGCGCCGAGGCGGCGGCGGCGGGGCAGCAGCAACCACTGCAGCCGATATATATATATATATATATATATTACCCGTACAATAATATATATGATATGATCGACGACGACGACGATTCTCGTATACTTGTTGTTTTCATTATTACTATTATTAATATGTACGTATATATGCCGCTCGTCACTCGAAGGCCCGCCGACCGGCCGGCACGCACTACTATACCTCCCCCGCAAGCCGCCTGCGCCGAAGCCACTCGAACGCGTCCCACAACCATACACATATATATATATATATATATATGTAAAATATAATATTATAATATATTATATTATATGTACGTCGTCAGCCAGCGTGCGCGTGTGTGTGTGGAAAAAAAAAAGTTCGAGTGGATTATTTGAACGGTTCGAAAAACGGTCGGACGTCTTGTTGTGCTGCCCCGCTCGCGCCGTATTATATATATTATAAAACACCGACGAGAAAGTGAAAATCCCTACGTACCATTATGTGTGTTTAGGTATAGTATTACAATACGCGAGCTGCCGCTGAGTTCCGCGCGCCAGTTTAATATCGGGGCGGTGTGGGTGGTGCGGTTTATTTATTTTTTTTTTTTTTACTCTCTCATATTATATTATTTCGACTGAGCGGTGGCGTTTGCCGCAGCGGTCTCCCGTCGACGCGCATATAATATTATACGCACTCGTAATCCTCTTCCACGCGCGCGTAAATCGGCATACCACCAACGCGGTTCTTTATACTATACCTACTATACGCGTTGGTTTATACCAATATCACTCTAAAACCGCTCGACGGGCTTTTTTCAGCCCCGTCTGCACGGCATCGTCTGCAGATGGCGACATCGCGCGATTCGATTCGAAGTAGCTGGTACTTTACAAAACGACGAAAACTCGCGCACACGGCGGCGTTATATCGTCGTCGTCGTTATATACGCTTTAACGTACGTGCCGCGACTACCGGATATATCATACTGCACTGTCCGTCCCACGAGGATTTACTGATTTAAAACGGTATACGTGGGTGGGTGTCGGTATGTGTGTGTGTATACAGAGTGTTTATGTGAAAACAAATCGCGTTTAAATCGCGCGATTCGACACGATACAGTTATTATATACACACACACACGCGCGCGCGCCATATAATAATGTTATACTGTATTTGTTGTAGAGCTATATATCGTTATTTGTCCAATAACGATTCGATAATATTTACAAGCAGTCGTATATATATACGCGAACATTACAAATATATATATAATATACTATTATACTTGTGTGTGTGTGTGTGTGTATCGGCGATATAGTATAGAGGAACAAGACGTGTGTATAGTGTGTGCTCGTGGTATTAAATATTTATACGGGGAGGGGTTATTAACCGTTAGCGGCGGCAATTAAACGTCTGCTATAGGTGTATGTATGTACTCTTGTGCATTTTTTGTGTTTTGTTGTACACATTAAATAGAGTATATAATATTTTAATAAATAAACGCTCTCTATTATTATATACATATATATATCTGTATTATATTTGTGATCCTGCTTGTATATGTGTGTGCCTCGCGCGCGCGTGCGTGTGTGTGCGTTATAAATATTTGTCAGTCAACACCGCGCGGCGACGGTGCAGGACACGGTGACGGTGGCGGCGGTGTAAGTTGAATTTACTCGCGAGTAATGTGATTATCCGACAAAAACAAACAGCAGTGGCTGCGGTGGCGCAAACATAAACT
The DNA here is from genome assembly GCF_020184175.1 of Aphis gossypii. NCBI lineage: Eukaryota > Metazoa > Arthropoda > Insecta > Hemiptera > Aphididae > Aphis > Aphis gossypii. The sequence goes on along the minus strand of NC_065533.1, from coordinate 21,758,066 downwards.
CACCTCCGCAACACGATGATTATCAAATAAATATTTATTGTTAAATATTATTATTATTATTGTTATTATTATTATTAGTAGTAGTAGTATAGTAGTAGTAGTAGTATAAGTATATAGTATTATTATTATCATTATTATATTGCAGTGCTGTGCGGCGGCGTTGTGGTGCCGTGTCGCGCTGCACTGCAGGGTCGTCGTTGTTTAGAAAGAGTAAACGACCGCGCGCGTCGAGCGATAAACACTACAATGGTATTTACCGCGAACGGTTGATATACGGGGGGAGGGGACGAGGAAGGAATAGCGGTCGGTGGCGGTTATTGATGACCGGGGTTTGCGTGATTTGATTTCCGCTGGGAAAAAAACCAAACGATTCTTCGCCGCGTCGCGATTAAATGATTTTACTACGCGACGACGACGAACACCTCGGTAAATCTTTGGCGATAATTTTTTTTGGAGGTGAATACCAGCTATACATATCCACGGAACCGGACAGATCAAACGTCGACAATGTTGAAATCATAACTTATTTTTAACGATAATAACGGTTTGCGGGACCTTGGTGTTTTTAACACAGTTATATATTATAGCATACATAATATTACATAGGATGCTGCAAGTATATATATATTCAATATAAGTGTACGGCCTAAAAGGAACAAAACTCTCGGCGGTGCAAGACGCGACGAGCAGCCATGGAAACGGGCCGCGGCGGCGAACGCAAAGGCGAAGGCGGTACGACTATAATAGTCGACGGCTACAGGGGGAGGGGTGTAGGTACACTTGAAAATCGCAATCTCGACGACCGTCGTCGTAGTCGTCGTTGTCGAAAACGCGTCCCTTAAGCCCAACGGCAAACATAACCGCGCCCGGTCCCTGCTGCCGCTGCCGCCGCCGTCGATCCGCACGCATAGTTTGGCGGCATCCGGCCCGCAGGCACTTTTTCCCCTATAGTCCTCCTCATCGCCGAAGCGTTTCCCGCGTTTGGGGCACTCTCTGCGTAGCACACAATCAAAACATCCCCGGTCCACTTGCCCTTCGTCTTCCAAAACCCCTGACCCCCCCCCCCCCCTCGTCCGACCTGACGGCATAACGTCGTCGACGAATCGCCCCGCAGACGACCCGTTTTTGAACGACGTCGATGATCGCCCGTCGTCATCGCTGCTGCCGTGCGCGACGACGTCCTCCCCGCAGAGTCGTCATGCGTCCTGTATAGTCCGTCATCGTCCTATCCTCCTCCGCTCGGAATCGTAGTGTATATATACATTGCGAACACTGCAAAACGAAGGGCCCGAGGACGAATTGACGAACCCGTGCCACGCTGTGATTCGAGCGTAATACCCTTGAAATATTATTATATATATTATATAATATTATGGTGGCCAGGCGTCACGACGTCTAATTTCGTACGGTTCCCGGCTTGCAATCTGCAGCGCCGCTTTAGATCATGGATGGGAAAAGGGGAACACGCGTCCCTTCATAAATCTCTGTTTTATACTTTTTCACATATTGTATCTATATATATATACTAATACTCTGTATGAGTATAATAATGTAACATTAAAGGAAAAAAGAGTTACAATGTATTACATAATATAATATTGTGTAGGTAAATAATATTATGATTTATTGTTCACACCATAATTTAGTTTTTTAAAATTCGTAAAACCGTTTTAGATTCCATAGCAGTATTATTCGCGTGTACACTGTAATAATAATATATAGGTACTATAATTCCTAATAATACCTAATATGTTAACAATATCACAAGTACTTATATTATTTATTATATATATACGTGACGACGAAAAGCTATAAATTATTATGCCCACCCATCCGCCATCGATTCGAATTAAAGAACATAATGTAACAAAATATGGTAACGTTACTGTAAATAATTATTAAATGCGCGCAATACATCCCACAAACGTGTATACTGTGTATATGGCATAATCGATTAAAATATACATTTTAATACTCGCGCCATATTTACGTCTCGCCGGCGGTGGCGTCGGTGGTGGCAGGCGGCACGTGGTGGGCCGCTCGATAAAAGATGCGCGTGCGATATCATCGTACACTATATTACTCGTCTCTTGCACGGGCCGACTCAGTTATTCATATTTTTCGGTTATATCGACCGAATAAAAAAAATATAAAATAATTTGAAAATGTTGTCAAAATATAAAATTCAAACACTCAAAAGAATCGTGCCTATGTATTTTTAAAAAAAATTAAATTTCTATATCAACAACTTATATAGAATCTTAAAAATCTTTACTAAATTAAATATTCCAACTTTCTCACCAACGTTTTTATCAATATAAAAAAAAAAAGTTAAGAAATGCAATGCCTATAAATAGCTTTAAAAGTTCTTAAATATTTTGAAGATTTCACTGAGAATAGAAAATGATATAATTTACCTAAACGATGTTGGTATATTTCAAAATTTTTACAATCAATATTTTTTAAATAATAACTAAATAACACAAATAAGCTGAAAATAAATCATGCTTATATCCTGCAAGGTTATCAAAGTTAGAACTTTAACAGCTCATAATTTTTTTTTTATAAATTAGCTCTAATTTTTGATTTTGTGCGGAGCGATTATTATATTGATTTTACGATAACGTGTGTGTGACGTATATAATTATTATGTTTCTTACTTTCATTTAAACTAAGTTAGAAAGTTGATAAATTTCAGAAACTAACTTACCTATTATATTCTAACATAATGAGACTATCATCCATCAGCTTTTATATTAAAGTAATTTAACCTTTTAAGTATAGTTAAATAATGACAAAACTATAAATTCCCCAGTTTTACAATTTTCAGGTTATTAAAAGATGAACATTTACATTTTTATTTTAAATATTATGAATTGAATTGAATTCATAATGCGTATTCCGACTTATAATTAAAATCTTTTAATTTTTTATTTATTAAAAGGTTTTAAATTTTTTTGTTCAATTAATCAAACATAATATTATATTGAATGACAAAGAAGTTTATTATTTAAATGATATTATGAAAATGAGTTGTATTATTTTAGTTACATTTTTCTTTGTAGAATTTATATAGTTTTGAACTTTTGAATAAGTATATTTACAATTTTAATGGAAAATTGTAAGCCATACTATTTTTATATTGATATACCGCACGTATAGATGGTAGATTGGTAGATATACGTAAAATATGTTGTATCAATCTGCAATTAAAAAACCATTAAGTACTTACAAATAAAATAAAATAGGTATAGTTTTAATAGTATATACAAAATAATTTAATGATTTTAATGATTTATATAATTTATTTCAAATTTTTCATATTAATACAACACTTAAGATGAGGTATTTTTTATTTTGAATTGACATACGCAATATTTTATACAGGTTATATATACATGCGACGTATTTCATAGCTAACATATATGTTTTAGATTTTTACTTTTAAGAATTATGTACAATTGCAAAATTGTGATAAAAAAAAAAATCTCACAGTATAAGTTATACACACAACTGTCGTGACCAGTTATTGATTACTATAAAATTATCGTTATTAACTGAGACGAATTTTAAACATCCGGTGTTTGTATTTGTCAGCCTTTTTTTGTTCAGTTTTTATCGAGAAATAATTACAACTCGATACCGTTACAACTATTTAATGAAGAATTAAACAAATTATACAGTATAATAGATTTACAGTAAATACACACACATTGAAACATCAAACATTATAATTAAGACAGTCGATAAGTTATATCAATAAGTTAAACAATAAGTTATATTTTAAAATTGGGACGAGAAGGTTAAGTATAGATTGATAATGCAAATATATACCTTAATTGTTAATAAAGTAAAAATATATATACCGTTAAGTTAACATAACCTTCAAAGCAGAGAAGTCAAAAAACATATCATGATTTTATGTTCCATATTAAATCATTATTTTATTTTAGTTCAAACGATTTATACATTCTATATTTCCTGTATACTAGTATACATGAAGTAATAACTAAAAATATAGATTTAGTCATTTTATTAAATATCGAAGACGCACATACTCGTTTATCTTCTAAACAAGGATTATGTTCTGTATTGTCGATATTGCATGTAAAACAAAAAGTTTAAATTTCATAAACAAATAAAAACAGTTGTTCTTTATTTGAGACTAGCAATTATGAATAGATAATACATTTTTACTACCTACCTAGGATGTAAAAAATGTTAAAAAAAAACAATAACATTTATCCATGTAAAATCAATACATGTAATACATTCTTCATCCTGATCAGAATCTAAAAAACATTTTTGCATATTTTAAATGTAAATTTAAAAAAGAAAATTATCATTAAAAAAAAAAACTAAATAGTTTCTTAATTTTTGGAATAACTCTGTAGACGATCACCAGGGAAAAAAAATATTTATATGTATGTTTTTTTTTTTGTACATCTATTTATATATTATAATAATAATTTATTTTTTTAAACAAATTTCATTGATATTTGAATTGTTTGAACTCGCTGAAAAAACGCATATAGGTTTACACCAGAATTTAAATCTTATTTTTAGCCATTCGTCAGTCTTGTATAAAGATTAATTGTACGTACAGGCACAGGTGTGTAATGTAGGTATTTATATATAAATATTAATATATTATTGCATATTACCTATTCATATTATTATTTGAATTTTATACTCGTCGCATACATAATATTATATTAATAGTATATATTATATATACTATACAAAAATTCATTTGTAAAATAATAACATTTACGTGATATATATATTGATATTCAATTTTTTATTATATCTTGGTATAATATATATAAGTTTGCGTATAAAACACGCAAAGAAATCGTTGTCCACGTTAACAATATAACAATAATATTTAATATATTACCTATACAGTATATATATGTGTGTGTAGCTGCTATACATTAATATTATATATTCTTATGTAAACTATAAAGAAACGTTAACACTGTTGGCATAAGCGGTTTAGATAATAAACACATCATCGTTTTTGTATAAAAAAAAAAAAAAAAAAGGCGTTGTAAACGTTATGTAATATTATAACGTGGAAAAAGTTATTATTATTGTGAGCGTATAGGCTTCCGCCGTCATTTCGACATTTACACACCCTCTGTGCATCGTTCATATATTATATATAGTGTCGAAGACGTGTGAAAACGTCCCCCGTGCATAATGTTCGTGGTTGAAAAATAAAAATAAAAACTAAAAGAAAATATTATATACGGAAAAAAATTACCGTCGCGCACCCGCGCCACATTACGTGTATAAAAATGTATATAATATATTATTATATAATAGGTATAATATACGTACATATAGGTAGTATCATTATACCGACTACCGGTTTCGTCGATTTCACGCAGTGGATCCGACCATCGCCCATTGAATATAATATACATAAACGCACTACCACACACAATACGTAGGTATATTCGTACAATAAATCGCCGTGCGTATATAGTCGGACTATTTATCGCGATGAAGGGTAAAAACCACGAAGAAAAAATTACCGTTTTTTTGCCGTATCGGTCTTGTTTGTATGTGCCGTGAGAATATTTTATTTTATTATTATTATTATTATTATCATTTTTTTTTCATAACCCACGCAAAAAAAAGATCAATAAAATGTATACCCGTGAACCACCTTATCGTGTATATATATATATATATATATATGTTTAGTATACAATAAACGTGCATGGTAGGTATAGTCCGGCAATATACCATATATTATATACCTATAGTTATATACTTATTCAGGTACACGTCCGACGAACGCATGCATCTGACCATTTATATATATTGATATTATTGTGTACAACAATAATCAACAGTCGTGCACGTAACGTTGGCCCACTAAATGCACCTATTTATGTATATTATATACATTCATAATTGATAGTTTAATTCGTATTTTAGTACATAATTTTGTACATAAACAGCGCCCAATCCGCCCTATTATCCCCCAACTACTTTGTACGTCTTGTAATATACTACTTTAAAAGACAGCGATATAGGATGTCTTCTTTTATTTTTTCTGCAATTAAGTAATTTAATAGGTATTTGTAATATTAGTTGTATTATGTTTCTACTATTATATTATGTTATTGATACTAAGTCTACCCATCGATTAGTTAGGAATGTTATATAGTATGTTACTCACAATATTGCATATTTACCCTTGTAGTATCCTATACATGTTGTATCAGTATACACAGTGATAGGAACTCAGACCTATATTATCTATATATCAACGCTTCTCAACCTGTGGTACTTTGTAGGGGTGATTGTAAACTCTCCCGATGGTAAACTCTACCGATGGTACACTCTCCCGGGTCTACTCCAGTACTACCTGACAGAAACGTGTAAACTCTCCCGGATTTATTCCTGTACTACCTAACGGAAATATGTAAACTCTCCCGGGTCTAGTAAAAATCATAAAATAAATTTAATATACATTTAAGTTGCGTTTAAAAATAGTCAATCATATATAATAATAATTACAATATAAATTAATGTCTTTAGCTGCTATGAACATGATATTATTGTGGTTTATGGTAATAAATAATCACTCACAATTTATAAAATATTAAGCACTATATTACTGTGATATGTATGTACAAGAATGAAATATAACAAACAAATACCAATTACGCGTACAATATTACTGCGAACTGAACAACACGGTAAGTCGCGATACGCAGTCACTGACGGAATGAAAATTGAGCATCTGATCAGCTGGTATTTATAGGCTCCGCTTTGTTCTAGAACATCCCCGAGTATACTCTAGCGAGACCATCGTGGAATATTCTAGAACATGGGTTTTTCCTATTGTACGCTGTCGACATCGTAAATAATTTGGGCGGCTCGTTGTGTATTGTTCACGTCGCCACATCACCCCCCTACCAGTGATGGAGTCAGCAGGAACTTATTTGAAGACGTTCGGGGAAATGGACTCTTCTACCGGAACGCGTTTTCCTGTCTTTTGTTTCTGGTGTCGGTTCTTCTGTTTTTGGTTCCTTATTTGCGATAGATTCGGGTGTGGCATGTTTCATGTTTCTGGAGCTAACCTCCTCGTGTATGTCATCAGCAATTATGTAGGCTGGTTTCAGTCTATCAATAGTCACTGTTATCTTTTTCCCTTTCACGTCAATGCAGAAGGTTTTCCGATTGCGACTTACAACTGGGTATGGGCCGTCGTACGGCATTTGTAGACAGTTTTTCGGTCCATCATGACGAATAAACACTTGTTTGGTGGTGGCGAGGTCCTTAAATATGAAATTTTTCTTTTCTCCGTGGCAGGTTCCATTTACCGGTTGTATCTGGCGAATCTGGTGTCGAAGATCCTTGATGAACTCTGCTGCGTTCTCAAACTTAGCGTCATCTGATCTTGTTGAGAGAAATTCACCAGGTAGACGAAGTGGTTCTCCGAATACAAGTTCTGCGGATGTGGACTTCAGATCCTCGCGCCAAGCTGCTCGTATGCCTAATAAGACTGTTGGGAGTATTTCAGTCCACCGTTTGTTCTGGTGACATTTGATAGCGGCCTTAAGCTGTCGATGGCTTCGTTCTACCATACCGTTTGCTGAAGGGTGGTAGGCCGTAGTCCTAAGGTGATTTGTACCAGTCAAATATCCTAGATACTTGAAAAGGTTTGATTCGAATTGTCTCCTTGATCAGTCGTTATAATAAGAGGTGTACCAAATCTTGAAATCCAATGTGTATAAAATGCTCGGGCGACAGTCTCTGCTTCTTGGTTCTCCAAAGGTATCACTTCCGGCCATCGAGTAAATCTATCGATACACGTAAGGCAGTAGCGGAATCCTTCTGAATATGGCATAATGATGAGGTCTAAATGTACATGTTCGAATCTTTGTGATGGTTGAGGGAATGAACCAAGTGGTGCTGAAACATGACGTGTTATTTTAGCTCGTTGACACTCGATGCATGCTCGGGCCCATTGTTTACAGTCCTTGTTGATAGAAGGCCATACAAACCGTTGTGTTACCAATTTGGTAGTGGCTTTTATGCCTGGATGTGAAAGACGATGGACAGTATTAAAAGCAGCACGTCGAAAAGTTTTTGTAATGAAAGGTCGGGCGGTTGGTGTCTAGTGTCGCAAAACACAGGAACATCCATGCCGGGCATTTGAATTTGCTTAAGCTGTAGTCCAGTGTCACTCCGTAAATACGTTTTTAATTCGTCGTCTTCTTGTTGAGATTTAGCCAGGGCAGTATAATCCAGTGTATCCGAAAGAACTTCCACTCGAGAGAGAGCGTCGGCCACGATGTTCTGTTTACCTGGCACATATCTTATGTCTGTAGTAAACTGTGAGATATAATCTAGGTGACGAAATTGGCGTGGTGAGCACTTTTCAAGTTTCTGCTGAAAGGCGAAAGTGATGGGTTTGTGGTCAGTGAAAATGGTAAAATTGCGAGTTTCTACCATGTGTCGAAAATGTTTGACAGCAAGATAGATAGCAAGGAGTTCACGATCGTAGGCTCCGTATTTAGATTCAGTTACTGAAAGTTTTTTTGAAAAGAATGCGAGAGGCTGCCATCCCGTGTTGACGAATTGTTGGAGAGTCGCGCCCACTGCGGTGTCAGAAGCATCACTTACAATGGCCAATGGTGCATTGTCGCGAGGATGAGCAAGTAACGTGGCTGAGGCAAGTTTTTCTTTACAATTTTCGAAAGCAGCAGTAGCTTCAGGTGTCCAGTTGATAGGAGTTTTGCCTTTGAGATTGGGAACCAGTAAGACGTTCAATGGTGCTTGTGCTTCTGAAGCTCCGGGTATAAAACGTCGATAGAAGTTTATCATACCCAGGAACTGTCGTAACCCTTTTGCTGATGTCGGTTTCTTGTATTTCAAGATGTCGTCGATTCTGTCAGGTAAAGGACGTGTGCCATCTGTGGAAATAAGGTAACCTAGGAATTTGACTTCTTTTTGTCCGAAAACGCACTTGGAAGGGTTGATTACTAGAGAGTATTCACGTAACCGATTGAAAATGATCTGTAAGTGCTTGATATGTTCTTCTTCAGAAGTAGAAGCTACCAGTATATCATCGATATAACTGAAACAAAACTCAAGTCCACGGAGTACTTCGTCAATAAAACGTTGGAACGTCTGAGCTGCGTTTCTGAGTCCGAAAGACATAAAAGGAAACTCGAAAAGTCCAAATGGTGTTATTATGGCCGTTTTATTGATATCTTCCTCTGCTACAGGAATTTGATTATAGGCTCTTACCAGATCGATTGTTGAGAAAATGTTTTTTCCGTGAAGGAAGTGTGTGAAATCCTGGATGTGACGAACTGGGTAGCGGTCTGGGATAGTTCGAGTATTAAGTGCACGATAATCTCCACAGAGTCGCCATGCGTCCGTAGTGTTCTTTGAAACCAGGTGGAGTGGTGAAGACCAAGGGCTTTTAGAAGGTCGAGCTATACCCAAATTTAGCATAGTCTCAAACTCCTTTTTGGCTCCCTTGAGTTTGTCAGGGGCTAGACGCCTTGGTTTACACGCGACGGGAGATCCTGGTGTCGTCTGGATGTAATGTTTGGTGTTGTGTTTGATGTCCTTGATTACTCCAACAGGTCGGGTTATCTCAGGATACTCCTGTAATAAGTCATGGTACCTTGTCGTTCCGACAACTGTTTTGATGGATTGTATGTCGCATTTCGCAGCTTGACCCTGTACAGTGAGTTGCGTGAGACCGTCCAAGAGACGTTGATTACGTATATCTACCAAAAGATTATAATGGTTTAAAAAATCCACACCAATGATAGGCTTGGATACATCCGCGACCACAAATCTCCAAGTGAAAACTCGACGAAGTCCGAAATCAAGAGCAAGTGTAATAGTTCCGTACGTAGCAATGGTCGTCCCGTTGGCTGCTGATAGGGAGTAGTCCGATTTATCTCGTTGACCTTGAACCACACTGCGTGGGTATACACATAAATCGGCTCCAGTGTCAATAAGAAATTGTATTCGTGAGACACGATCGGTTAGAAATAGGCGGCGTGGAAATGGCATTGGCTCACTGGCCGCCATCAGTGATTGCCTTTCTAGTTTTCCGACTTATATGTACATGGCTTTACACATTTCTGGGAGTTGGATCCAAAACGCCAGTGATACCAACAGATTCCATTGACACCGTGTGAATTACGACTTCGTGATCGAGATCTTGAACGATGGGCACTAGGATCGGGGCTTCGCCCACGTGCAGGACGGGTGTTGATCTCAGCGATTTCTTTTCTCAGCGCCGTGATTTCCTGATTAATCCCTAGCGCTAGCTGTGAAAGCTTAAGATTTAACGTAGCTTCCAGAGTACTACTCACAGTTGATTCCGCGATCTGAGGTAGCATAGGACCAGACGCGTCTGCAATATTATCTGCGTGTGCTGCGAGGTCCTCGAGTTTGCAGTCCTTGACGATCGCCAGCGCTACCTGAATACTTTTCGGTAGTCGGCCCATCCACAGCGTTTTTAACAGTGTTTCCGGAATGGAGGTGTCAGCTAGGCTTTGAAGATGGCGTAAAAATTGCGATGGTTTTCTATCACCCATTTCGACCCGTTCCAATAGTTGGCGAGTTTTTTCTTCTTGGGATGCGCTGAGACGTTTGACCAATTCTTGTTTAATTTTTACGTACCTGTTTTCCGATGGTGGTGCCATTATGATATCTTTCACTTCAACCGCATATTTGGGTGGTAATGCGCCGACAACATACCCAAATTTCGTACTGTCGATCTTGATACCTGCGCTGGCAAAACTTCCCTCGACCATGGCGAACCAAAGTTCGGGATCCGACGAAATGAACTCGGGAATTTTCACCGCGACTCTTGCTACTGACGATTCATTGTTTTCCATCACGTCGAGGTCACCAATTTGTGGTTTATGGTAATAAATAATCACTCACAATTTATAAAATATTAAGCACTATATTACTGTGATATGTATGTACAAGAATGAAATATAACAAACAAATACCAATTACGCGTACAATATTACTGCGAACTGAACAACACGGTAAGTCGCGATACGCAGTCACTGACGGAATGAAAATTGAGCATCTGATCAGCTGGTATTTATAGGCTCCGCTTTGTTCTAGAACATCCCCGAGTATACTCTAGCGAGACCATCGTGGAATATTCTAGAACATGGGTTTTTCCTATTGTACGCTGTCGACATCGTAAATAATTTGGGCGGCTCGTTGTGTATTGTTCACGTCGCCACATTATAATCAAAATACAATAAAAAATAAAATTTCAAAAAATCCAATATACATTTAAGTTTCTTTTAAAAATATTCAATAATAATAATATAAGTTACAAGTACAAAATATACGTAAAAATTTCCAACTCGTAGTGTAGCAATAACATTTAAAACAACTCGGGAGAGCTTACATACTTCCTACAGGTAACTATAAAGTTGACCCGGGAGAGTTTACACATTTACTTCAGGTAAACATAATTTTAACCCGGGAGAGTTTACATTCGTTAGAGTTTACTATTTTTAAAAATCGGGATAGTTTACCATAAAATCGGGAGAGTTTACCACCGCCCCTTTGTAGTGGTACGCGGAAAGCTCAAAGGTGGTACGCAAAGAAAATCTGTCTTTATAAAAAGCATAAACGTATACCATTGTTAATAAGCAAAATAATAATAATAATAATGATCAGGTGGAATGTAAAAATGTTCTAATTGTTAAGGTGTGGTATACGCGAGTGTAAAAAGGTTGAAAACCGCTGATCTATATTATGAATTTAACATTTTAATATATATCAAAAAACAGTGAAGCATTGCGTGAGCTTTATAGTTCAATATTGCTTAAAGATAAATATACCTATAAAAAATATTACAATATTATTATGCATCTGTAACATTTTACGTGCGATACATCATGACATATATACATATATATAGGTATACATTATATAAGATTGAGTGTTTAAAATTTTAATTTTCATGATAAAATGTATTTATATAATTTATGCAGGCACATATAAAGTTCATATAAATATATATAATTACTTATATAGGTATTACCTAAGGTATACCTGCAGCTATATATGTTATATATTGTTTATGTTCTAATTAATTGTCAAGTTTATTTCAAATAAATCTATAATACACAAGTACACTTTGGTAATAAAAATAATTGAAAATTTAAGATTCCGTTGATTCTAGCCTTCAGCCACTTATTCATCAAAAGAAACGTATATAATACATAAATATATGGAAACTACTATAAAGTTCATTGAGGGATACATTTTTAATTCATATTACACATAGAAAAAAGAAATTGAAAGTTTTATATATAAGTCGTTAAGTCTTGTGATTCAAAATAATTCACAATACGAGTATACTATACTCTACTACTACTACTACTACTACATACTCTTGTATATATATTTCAACATTTTAATAATGAACATCCTATGAAAAGATGCATAATTAGTCTTATATAAAATCAAAAAGTTTCTATTACGAATAACATCTCTGTCATCTCCCTTGTGCAAACTAGTTTAAGTGTATGAAATAATAAGATATAATAATACGCCACCTACGTAGTATGTCCTCGTGGAGACTAATAGAAACATGAGTCTATGAAACCAGTAAAACTAGACTAGCTTAAACCCTCTAATTTTCATCTGTACGCACTACGCTGCAGTATATAATAGATACGGAAATGTAATATACTCGTCATGAACGATTCAGTTACATCGCCACAAATATTCATTCTATATTTCTGTAACTACTTAGGTATCTGTTTTATCTTATTTATTTTATATAATATCTTATAACTAAGTATTAATTATTAACTTTGTGTTTAACTTTGTATAAATGCAAACATTATTAACCAGTATACCAGTATTTATGCATCTATAATAAGTCTTATGCACAGCAACCAATGCACCATCAGAAAATAACAGTATAGAGATCAAAGCTCACACAGAAATGCAGCTTTGAATTTATTTTACATAAGGATATCCGAGAATTAATTCCTGTATTTAGTACAACTGATCAACATTTAGCTGATTAGCTCGGTATGTATTAAATACCCTTACAAATTTAAGTATGTTCTGTAAATATTTAAATTGCCCAAAGATATGATGGACGATAGTGCTGTTTCTATATGAATCGAAATTGCAATAGCATAATATTGATATAAGATACAAATATGCAAATACTAAATTATAAGAAAACTATTTAATCCTTACATATGTAATCGGTATACCTATACCTATGATATTTTCATTAAAACACACACACGATAAATAAACGTATCCCTTACTCTCTTGGACACTTTATTATGTCAGCAAAACTGCATTGGAATCTTAAAATCAGTTGGGTAATAACTTTTTCAAAATGTTTGTATTTACTAACAAAAATCATACAAATATTTAAAAACAAGTATAGTATAATTTATTTTTGGAAACATTTTACAAACATAGTAAATGATGCCTGGCACCCTCTTAAACTCATATTGACATATTGTAATCTGATTATTACTCTTTATTATCAAGTGTATTTTATGCTGTATATACAAACTGTTGTTTCATATAATCAGTTTTCGATACTACTTTCATTTTTTATAACAATTTATTTACTAAGACCTAAAATTATTCTTATAATACCTATTACCTGTACACACTTTAATATCTAAGATGAATATAATAAACACAGATTTATAAGTTGTTATTTGTTATACTGCAGTTAATTATTGTTCTATAATTAAGTTCTACACTTATAATATGTTAATTTAAAATTGACCGTTTTTTGATTTTATATAAAACTGTTTTATTATAATATTTAATTAAAAAAAAAACAACTGATACAGAAACACAATTATTGTATAAAAGGTTAAGACGAAGGTATTCAGTATTAATTATCAACTATCTCCAATCTTTATTATGTACCAACAGTATAGATACTATTACACCTATATTTTACTTACATTATATATAAGCTATATTCATCTTCATCATCTGTATTCATTACTCATTTTATAATTATTTACCAAAATCCCTTAAAACATATAGTAAATCCAATTATGTATAAAATATATACAACAATAACTTAATTAATTTTTTCTTCATTTGATATCTTATTATTTATTAAGAACCTATATGTTCGAATTAATTTTATTACCATCAAAAACAATATAAATGTGTTTAACAATAATAAAAAACATATTTTTAAACTATTATTTAGTGCTGTTTAATAGGTAAACAGCTTAATTAAAAACAGTGTATTCTTGTATTATACGAAAAATCATTAGTTTTCATCATAATAATAATATTTAGCATAATACACGTGTTATAAGAATAAAATAAAAATAAACACTTAATAAAAATATCCCTTACCTGAATACCTGAATGTATATTAAATATAATTTAATAAGTTCAAATGCCAGTTCAAATAGGTATACTCGAATCATATAAATTAAATTATAACACAAATTAATAACAGCTGTATAATTTTGGGCAATTTTTCATGAAAATAAAATAAGTAACAATAAGCAATAAGATAATTAATAGAGTTTTTTTTTTTTTTTTATGAAAAAATATAGATTTTTATGTTTGTGTAGAAAAGAAGAAACTATGCAATGATCTCTAACAACGATAATATATTTAAAAAAAAAATGTTTCTAATAGGTATTATTTGAAAAAGTACGTAAATGGTACAGACTTTTTTTTATACTCTGCTGTAAAATCAATATTTGTATTTTGTACGTCCTGTAGATTGATATTATTAAAAAAAAAATTATATATTTTATTACACCTGCAATATTATCACTCTTCTGGTTTTATGTACAGGTCCCTGTCACTACATCGTAAAGTATATACATCGCAATAAACGCAGATAGGTTAGGCACCTAATTTGAGTATACTTTCTGACGACGTCCACCCAATCTTCTTTTATCTTTTTGGTTTTAACAGTGCTGTAAACAATTTATATCTCTACAATCAACAAAATGACACTTATTTGTCATATAAATTATAAGTACTCATATAATAACACTTACATTTCTTACGTTTTCAGTATATTGTCGTTCAGTTTTATATGGGAACGTCATTATAATTTCACCATTTTGTGATTCTATGATGTTTTACTTGATTAATGTTTTTACGCATAATAAGAGTAAGCATTCTGTAAATATAGCATATTAATATAGTGTATAATTAAAATAATGTATGCAAACTACTTATACATTTCCAGCTAGTTATTCGTAGTAGGTATTATAAATTATTTATATATTATATTATTATATTATACGATTTTTATGTGTGTCAAGTGAGCGTTAGAATATTGTAATGATATTATGTGTATTATTGTCTACAAGTATTTATGAATACTATGCCTAAACTATAGTAGACTGTAATCAATTAATTATTCTTATACACATAAATAATGGCCAATATTGAATGACAAATTATTGACAATTATTATAGTCTATAATATATTATTATACCTACTTTAATTACTCATTACTACCGTGTAGTTGAAATGAACTGTTTTTAATCAAACTTTTCATCACTAGTGAAGTACAAATTTTTAGGTATAGTTATTATTTATACTCTATATATTAAACATAATAAAATATAGTAATATATAAATTGTATAAATATAATTTGATAATGTTTGATTTAAATTAATATACAAGTGAACTAGTTGGTCTAATCGTACTGATAAAAGTTCAGAGAAGCTTGCAGCTTAATCAAAATTGCGTATTTAACGAAATATAGAACTACTAATAAACTATATTTTAATATAATCAATAATATCGTTGTGTAAATAATAAGATGCTATCGATAAAAATTATATTCTTAACCTAGTTTTTAATCTTCTATTGCAATACGTATATGTTTAGGGTATTTAATTGATTTCGAGTGTGTGTATATACACCCATCGATATCCATAACGTATTATACTATTGCGACCCAAGAAAATAAACTTGAGATCACAGTATTTTTTGGTATGTAGAGTACTAGAGTGAAAAAGATCATCATGCGATCATACTGCGCTATATAACGCATATCGGTTATACACATAAATACATTGGATTTCATCGAAGTCGCAGCAGTATAAAATATAATATTATAAAATATGCATATTTTCGGGGTGAATATTATAGAAACGACACGGAGTGTATACGTTTGTCAGTATGGAATATAAATTAGATTAATAATTATATATTTTATACACTACGCGCAAAAAAAATTATGCTAGACAGTTTTACCTATCATATAGGTACGGCTACACAAACTAAATACTTTTATTCCAAACGCTGCATAAATGTGCAGCGAGTGACGCGTAAAGAAATAAACGTGTACTACAAAACTATATATTATATTATTGTTTTACACAGGTACGCAACGATACGTTGTTGCTGCCGAGGAAAATGTGGTCGTAATGTCATACACACGTACCTATATATAGGTTATAAATAATAATTTGTGTTTAATTTTCGCTCGTATTATAAACGTGTACACCGTAAATCATGTGGAAATGTCTGTACACACACGTTCACGTGACTCTCGCGCGCACGCACAATAAGTGCATATATATATGTACACACACACACACACACGCTGCACATGCACACACATTACATACACAGCGTATAGCGGCGGGGACTTAAAGCTTATATGACCCGGTTTTTGACAAAAGTACGTATAAAAGTAATACAATTTCGTACTATTGTCACCACCATCATCATCGCATGTGATCGACGTGAACACAAATACACATATTACTTAAGTATTATTGTTGTGTATACATTTATATATATATATACGTACGTGGTTCGAAATACACGATATATAATAACACGCAAAAAGGATATATATATATTTGTTTTTCAGTGTGTGTGTGTGTGTGTGTGTACTTATGTGTGTGTAATGTGTGTGTATATAGATGTATTTGCGCGGTTACAATACTATGTGTACGCGATGAGAGACGGTTTCAACAACCCTCTTAAAGTAGTGGGCTTATAACATTCGTTGGCTTAACGGTAGACTTGATGTATCGTCGTTAATTTGTTCGATTGGTCGTATATAATGTAATATATATATAATATAATAACCGTCTGTATGTATAATATCCCGCATTTATATAATAGTATACGTTTGTTGTGGCATTTACGAAATAATCCAATAACGCTGTTACTGACTGACAGCGACCGTAACGTATTTTGACAAAACAGTGTCGAACCGACAACCTGTTCAAATATATATATAAATAAAAAATATTATATTATATGCACGTCGGCGTCGATTTCGTGTGGGCCAGGTAAATCTATAGACAAATATACGCGTTATTATATAATGTGTATATATATGGTTTATGCTCTGTACATCAAAACGTACAGGTCTCCGACAGAAGCACATATAGATATTATATGATATTATATTGAATATATATATAAAATAATATAGCCCCGGCAATTGGCGTGCACCGATTGTATTGTATATTATATTATACGCGTACACGCATCACATAATAATATAATATATACCGTCTCGGTCTCGCGGTCTATTGTCAAATCGTTTTCATTCATCATTACACAATTATTTTCATCTACAACCGAATAAGTCGAGTACGCCGCCGCTATATTATTTTTTTCCTACATCTGCCGCGTTTTACGTATTTTTTTATTATTATTATTATTATTACGGGTATCAGCATGAACGCACAAACACTTGACCGCCACGAAGTGATTTTTGATGTTGGCTATTATGCGTACGCGTTCTAAAAAATAAAACCTACTAAAAGTCATCTTGTAATATTAATATACGCGTATATTATGTACTAGAAATCGTTGATCCCGCGTTTACTGGTTCTATATACTCGTATATAGTTGCAGGATATTGCAGCTCTTCAGTCGTTTTTCGAACACACGTGACACGTCATAATAATTGTAAATACTTTTAGAACTATAGTATACAATATACATCAATATATTATATATTATATTATTAATTATTATAGACGTGTAATGATTTTTTTTTAATGTATTTATTTAATTACATCTAATGTACAATATTATATATGTTGTAGAACACATAATAAACGGAAATAAACGCTGATACGTTTTAAATTTCATATATAGTTGGTTCGTCGCCCCTTTATCTCGTTTATTTTCGTGAATATATACGAGGTATATAATATGTGTATAATAATAGCCACCCAATACAGACCGTGTGTCGGCCTATTTGATTTGGCCATGGCTGCTAAAAGGGGGCAGGTAAAAAGCTTTCATACATAGTGGTGATGGTGGACGGTGGTGGTGCGAGAGGCCTCTGTGTAAACAGGAATTTAATATAGTATAAGAAAACAAGGGGACAGAGTTAAGGGTAAATTTACCTCCAGGGAATATAGAGTAATAAACATGAGCACAATATTGCAAGGGCATAATATTATCAGTTTGGAAATAATATATATGTATATAGGTACAGAATATACATAAATATATTATATGGTCAAATATATATCCCGATGAAATACAAACAATGCAAGATGATTTTTCATTCAATTTTTAGGAAGAATAAAAAAAAATATTAATATATGTTAGGTACACGAATAAATGTGCGTATTTGCGTATTTGACTTTACACAGTTAATATATAATATATACAAAATACGTATAGGTAGGTAATATTATATTATATAAAACTATAAGATAAATAAGAATAAAATGATAACGTTTCTACTTCTCTACATGAAGTGCAATATTTTCTGGTATATAATTAATAGGAACTATTATAACTTATAATATACTTATACATACAGATTAAATTGTACATTTTTTTGTACATAAAATAAATAAGCTTATATGTATACATACAAGTGCCTCATATACAAACAGTTTTCCCTAATTTGAACAAGCAACACTGTAGGAATTGGTTTTTAAAGACTTTCCCGAAATCTACCTAAAATAATATGACTGGTATACACATTTCTAGAATTTTCAATGCAGCGACCGTATGTACTAACATTAAAACAGCATTGAAGTTTACATAATGGATATACGTACATAAAATATTGAGTTAAATAAAAAGACGATTTTTTTTTTAAATAATATACAAAACAAACGTTTTATTTGTTTAAAAGGTTGCACTTTTAGTTTCAAACGTTTTATTTATAGTTTTTTTTTGTAATGTTTTAAGCAATTTAATAAAAAAAATTTAATTTATAACAATGCTTTATTCCAAGAGTGATATACAAATACATTATAAAGTAACATCATTCTTAAACCATCTAGACCGCATATGATGGTTGTAAGTATATAGGTATCGTGACCAAACAAAATGTATATTTTAATGAAAAATTACTATACAATTTTGTTTTTTTAAAAAAAAAAAATTTATTAAAACACTTTAAAACATGTTTAACACGATTTGTTTAAATTAACTTCAATCCTGCATATATAAGAGGAATACTAACCCATCGTCTACATCTTTTACAAACACGGTAAATTTGCACTCAGCAGTAGCTACTGTGCAGGGAACCTATAGTTTTGTGTTGTTAACTTTAACATTGGGATTAAACTATAATATTATTAAACTTGAAGGTAAGAATATTATCTAGGACAACAGCTCATATAGATTATTATTGATGTTTTAATTTTAAAGTGAGTTACTAAAACAATATTGAAATGCTTATAATTCACTATAAAATTTAAATATCAATAAAACCTGTAGGTATATATACATAAGTTTCCTTAGATAATATTCTTACCTTCAAGTTTGATAATAGGTTAATTTATTTCATTATCAAAGCTAACAGAATAAAATCGGTTCTACTATAAAGACGCAAATTTGCTATATTTTGTATAGGTTTATAAGACTTGAAGACAACATTACACCCGCGGACACGTTACGGGAGTTCGGTGTCCTCGTACAGGGGTTGTAATAAAATAGTAATAGTAAAAATTATAAATGGACAAATAAAAGTCCAACTGTTATTTGTTTATGGGTCTTAATATCAATAGGAATACACTATATACATACAACGAAATACTATAAAATCCATCGAGGGCTGCATATAATGTTTATAACGTATATATACAGTATACTGCACGTATAACATATTTGTATTATACAATATTCTATATAGTATTATACTTGGGTACAAATATAAATACAGGGAAAATTTCATATCTATCTTAAGATTGCAATTTGTTATTATACCTGCATATAGTGCATGTATTGTTATTGTAAACACAAGTACTTTTTTCTTTATACATTTACTTATTTCATATATACGAAATTTGAATATAAATATTATGACTTATGTATACGTAATAACGTATATTTTGTTTTTATTGTACTTATATATATACTATTAAACTTCAATATACAATTGTATACGAACAACATGATAAATAATAACATTAATAAGATGCGATTATATTGTACATGGATTTTTTAATAAGACGCGCAGTTAGATATTATTTATTATAATCTTATAATTATGCTGATTATCATTATGTCATATTTAATTTGTTTACAGAAAACGTTCAATTTATTGAGAGACGCATATTATGCATTATTAATATTCATAATTACATATTTACATCATAACGTTTAATAAAGGAATAATAATATTGTGACTCGAGGGCTACGTTGGCGTAAATACACATAGATACATGAATCAGACTTTAATGAAACATGCACACAACAAATAAACGATCGTATTTTTATCATATTCTAAAGATCATGTTCTAAAGATAATTTAATGATTATATCTTTTGTGTGCAGGACAAAACCGAAAACGACAAAAATCATAAAACGAACATTGTTAGATCTGATGCAGTTTAATCCCACGCCATCATGCTGGGGCGTCCCTAGTAAGGACCAATGGCACTTACTTGCGCGCGCACTCTAGTGTATATCAGCATTAAAATATTGATCTTTAAATTTGTGCCCGTGTACCAGGGACTACAGGTTCTTTTCGTGTACAAACATACAGACACGCGCGTTAATATTATATCAAACAAAAATATAAAATATTACTTTACTATGCAATGTATAAATACGCGTATACTGCACACGATAGTCATGCCTATACATCATCATTTAGGCATATTACTTTACAGGTGTAGTAAATACCTATACGAAATCAAATTGTACATTTAATTGGTTGTTCATTTTTTTTTTTTTATCATTAATTATTATTATGCATATATATACGAGTATAGTTTATACGTTGTCTATAGGTATACCTATATTAGGTACCTATTGCCTTTCCTGTATAATATAGACAGTATAGAGGTCGTTGAAAATCATTAATTTATTTGCAATAATTTAATGTAAAAAAATATAAAAATTGGTAGTTATAAAACGTATATTTTACTTATACTATAGTTATGTCTACGTTATATACATAAGAATGATAATGTTTGTTAGCCACGGCAATATATTTAACACGTGTAGACATTTAGATTATATAATCACCTATTACCGAGTTATACCGAGTGATCCATTTAATACTACATAAAACACTCATCGTTTTAAAAACTATCAATGTTTTTGAAAATATTTTTGTACATAATTTTGTTGTATTAAAAACAAAATTTTTCTAAAAATTTATATTTTTGCTATTTTTTTTTTTGTCGTAGTTTATATATTTAATTTTTTAATTTTTAATTTATGTTTATTAGCACCTACTTAATTATCGAATATGAGCTTAAAAAATGGTACCTAACCGCGATTTAATAAAGAGTAAAAAATGTTGTTTATTGTATAACGACTCATAAAATCGTGTAAAATATTTTCAAAAACGTCAGAATAAATTATATATAGTAATATGGTACATAGTGTCGTTAAATGAACTATACTCCGTATAGTATACCTATATATAGGTATGAGTTGTGTGCTTTAAAAATACCAATATGGTGTTAAACAAGTATAATTTAATAAGCAGGACTTATAACAAAAACGGTTTGATTATATTATAATAAGTGTGTACATTGTACATTGTACACGATGCGGTATTATATATACGCACACAAAGCGTATGTATAATAATAATATATATACAGAGCGTTTTATTCGGCGCTGCGGTTGTAATTATATATTTATATATCGTATAGGCGTATTATAATTATGATACATTACTATTTATCGTTGTGTTCATTTTATATATATAGACCTCATGCATATGTATCATTGTGTACTCGGGGATAAGTATAATATTATACTGTGCATATATGTAGTTACTATGTATATATATAAGAGGTATACGCAGACATCATACAGTTTTGATCTCGTCTGTATATTTAATATATATAATAATATGTGTAACAGCTACAGCATCATAATGTCGTATAGGTCGAAATGTTGAAATGTAGTCGTAGTCCTAATAATATTATATGTACCTATCTACCATCATATTTTGTTACCGCTGACAAAAGTTTATAACGAGATATTATAAGTCTAAATAAATATTTCTATGATACGACGTAGATATACATTATTATAACTCGACTTGTATGTATTGTTTTGTCGGAACAAATAAATCATTTCCGCCGTATATCGGAATTCGGCCATTTACACTGTAATTATCGCTGTAGTGGCAACTATACGCGTTGTGTGCACAAAGCGATGTGTATATAATAATATGTATTTAGGTAGGTACAATACGAATCAAAAGAACGTGAGAGCTCAAAGATAAATTATTGCTATTTATTTTATAAAATATAATATAGCTATAGGTAGATATTATTATACTGTACTTTGTTACAAAAGTCAGTATTATTTATTTTATATTTTGATACACCGCGACTCGCGAAATCCAACATTATATTATATTTTCTGTTTCCTGCTTACATATAGGTAGTTCGTATTTCGGGTTATATAGAACCATAATATCTAAATAACTAATCGCTATTGTTTTTCGCTTGTATTAATATAGACTTATGAATTATAATATTACCGTCTCGCGGTGGCATTGGCCGAATTCACGGTATAATCGCAATTTTTGCCTATACCTACAACAAAAGTCACGAGTGGCGGCACGGTATATAGTCGTCGCCGTTATGGCGGACGGTCTGTTTGCAATGTTTGCACTGCGGCAAAGTGCACAGGCAACGGGTCGGACTATTCGCAACTATTACGCCTGTTCTCATAATGCGACACATATACAATAAATGTCGTTTACCTGTGTGTAATCGAGGTCATTCGTATGCACCGTGGTCGAACATTATTTATCGTCAAAAATGTATATACCTATAATACGTAAAGACGGAATATATATACGATGCGTAGGTACTCACCGAGTCTTTATATAGTAGCAGTGTAGCTATGACATTTTGACATTTTGTTATTCATTGTCCAGATTCAATAATATCATTATGGTTGTTAATTACTTGTTTATAATAATTAGTAATAACTATCGATAGACTAAGCCACTTGTCGACATATATACATATATAATATAGTATCTACATATAATTATACACTGCAGGCCTCGCGGATTAAGAAGGACCTTTGGTACGTAACAGGGGTCAACGCACAAACTAAACATAGTGGTCAATAATATGGTGGTAAATACGTATAATACTTACTAATATTTAAATATAAAAAGTATGTACAGGTTTGAAACATTTTCGGTATGTGGAAAAGTGACTGTACATATGGAATTAACAATATCTATAATATACGTCGTGATGAATATATCGATAATATCGTTTTGCTTGTAGTACACACATAGAAAAATGTAGTTGATTCAACTCGTAAAAGTGTCAATGTTATGCACAACTGCACGTCATTTTCCAGCCAGTCCTATTTTGTTGTCAATTTAACAAAAACTAAATGTTGATCATAACATTTATTTTAATTACATAATTATTATTATCTCTGTTTTAATTCTGGGTTAAAATAACCATAACCTTATCTAAAACAATTATATTGTAGGTGTTTATAATAAGTTATTTTATTGTTAAAATAACTTCAACTATTAGTAAAATGAACTCTGTATAATATAATGTAGATTAAATAAAATTTACTTCAATTCAACTTCATTAATGTAGTTGTTTTATAAGAATAAATTAATATAGAATTACACTAGGAAAGTGTTAAAATAACCTCATTTATGGTATTGATTTAATTGAAAGAAAATATTGAATCAACAATTTTAAATATTCAAAATAGTGTTCTTGTATTTTATTTTTACCACATACTTTTAATATTTTTTTACCTTTTGAGGTATTTTTAATCTATATGGCTAATACTGACTGTAATAAGTACCAAGCAATAATTTGAATAGGTACTATGAATCATTACAAATAAGATTTTTGATATTTTTCATTTATGGTATGTTCTATAGGTATATACATGAGATAAAGTAAATAAATTAACATTTTTTTCTGTTTTATACCTAGGTATATAAATCAAATCTTTATTTGTGTCACATGTATAATTAAATAAATAATATGTAATATATTTATGCAAACTAAAACATTATAAATAAAATATATAGACAGGTAGGTAATAATTTATTGTGATTAATACTAATAAAACAACAAAATATTACAATTTAAATACATTATACAATCTACACATTATAATGCATATCTTAATGATACAAACAGAGTTCCATTATCCAAAGTTCTAATAATAGTAGGAGTTGGATCTGGTAAATTAGTTAAATAACTACCAAAAAGTTGCAGTCCATTGTTTAATTCTACTTGATAAGCATGGAAATGGCTGTCAAAACCAATAGTTATTAATGGAATAAATATTATATAAGGTATCATTGAGGTACCTATTACTAATTTTATTATTTTTCCAAATATACAACTGTCTAAAGTTACTTCTAATGCTAAAACCATACCAACTCTATAGGATATACCTTTAAAATCTATCCATGATACAAAAGATTTTAATTCAATAGGTAATTGCTTTAAGAAACTAGATGATATTTCGACAGTTGAGGAAATAATACAACATTGGCCTAGTTTTAAATCTGGTCTTAAACCAGTTCGTGTTAAATATCGATTTATCATCTGCAATTGAAGCTTATTTGTAAGGGTATAACCAAGATTAATTCGACAAGGTATTGAATTAGAAAAAGCTTTTAAAATTTTATGTTTTGCTTCAAACCGTATTGAAGAAGTCAATACTAAAGGTCCATTTTTAATTAAAAGACTACCATAATGGGTTAGAAAGTGAAATTTTGGTTTTAGAGTACTTTTAGATAATAATAAATATAGCCGATTATGTTCAGCAACTATATTGTTTAATAAATAAGAACATTCAGGTTGAATTTTTCTCGAACAACAAATATCAATAATTTGACGTAGCATTAAATATAATTTCCAAACTTCAGTATTAATAGGAATCAGCTCACCAACAATTAATCCAAATATCGAACTAGACAAAGCATCTCTGAAGATGACATAATTATACAACCGTTATTCAGATTATTTTGGTTAATTGCAGGTGGTGAATTTTTTTTTTCTGAGAAACCATATTCAAATAACATTATACGATTATTTAAACATTCTAAAGTAAAATATTTATCTTTTATTAGGTGTGTAATGATTAATGCCATATCATAACGTGCAACTCCTTCTGTAATGTCATGCATAAAATCACATACACTATTTACAGTGACGTGATAATTGGGAATTTGATTGAATACACAAAGTTCACGTATACCTGTTTCAGACACATTGTCTTTTAAGACATCTAATTCATAATTTTCAGCATTTCTAAGACATTCAGTACTTTCAAAGAGCATTTTCTGAAGGCTTGATTTATGGGATTTACAAATTCTACAATAATAATTTGCCGAAAAGCTTTCTACAAAACCAAGTACAGAATTGAGACCCAAGTTATCCCCCAGCATTAATCCAAGAACAAAATATACCTGAATATTAACTGAATTTACTGAAATAGATATTCCGTTTTCTTGCAAATCTATAAATACTTTAATAAGAGAAGCAAAAATAGTTTTGTTATCAAACTTTGAACTTCCTCGGTCTGATGAATGAAATAAAAAAGCAGGAAATATGTTGTCTAAGGACGATAAATATTCTGGTGGAAAAGCAGGTACTGTGTAGTATACACATCCCATTTTATGGATTCCTGAATGTGACCCTAATGGATTTCCCATTTCAGCGTCATCATAGTAAAGAAAAATAGGAAAAACTATTTTGTCAAAAAATTTACACTTAATCGATTTCCAAGTACTACCATTTAAAAATGATGTAAGAATATCTTTTTGTTTCATAGAATTTTCAGTATACTTTAAGGCTGTATTATAAACTCCAGGAAGTTCAAAGAACAGTTTTAAATTTTGTTTAATTGGTAACAAGTGCCCTTGGACTGGTACCATAATTTGTCTATCTATACCTGAAACATTTTTTTTTTCGGGAGTAAAGCCCAATACTATTGTTTTAGATTTAAAAATTAAATTATTAGACTCAAAATATTTCATTCGTTGATATTCGGTTTTAAAGTTTAAAAAAGGGTTTTCCAAGTCATTAAACATTGATATAATTTCATTTTTATCAGAAACACTGCATACTTTTAAAATAGACATGACTTTATTTTTTAAATGTAAAATAAGCTCACTGGAAAATAACATGGATACTCCATCTATTATTTGCTGTATTAGGATTTCTGTTACAGTTGGTTTTGTATACAAGCTGGTAATAAATTCTAATACACAATTAATAATAATATCATTATAAGATGCACTAGATGTTGTATTAGTTGTACTAGATGTTGTATTAGTTGCACTAGATGTTATATTAGTTTCACTACAAATATGATTTGATTCATGCTCGAATGAAGATTTATTATTTAAATTATTAGTAAATTCTAACAATGGAGTATCCAAATTAATTGTTTCAGTATTCTGGGAATGAACTACCATTAAGTGCTTTCTGAATTTTTCAGATCCTTGAAAATCCCTCACACATTCTCCTTGGTTACATGTGTATATTGAGTTAACATTAAAGTTATGATAGACTTTCAAATGCAAAATAAGCTGATTAATCGACGAACATCTTAAATTACATAATGAACAGCAATACATTTTTACTTTTACTTTTTATTAATTTAAATATCAAAGTACAATAAAAATGAGATTTAAAGTAAATATATTTCTGTTATTCTTAATACAGTATTTTATATTAATGTTAATTAATACAGTTAAGTTTAAAATTAATTAAAAAATGAAAATGTTTTTATTTTCTACAATGATTTTAGTTTATTAATAACTGAAGTTGTCATTGCAGTTGATCTATCATACGCAGTTACAAGTTTAAACAACTCTTGTTGAATTACTATCCAAGGATCATAACACTCCTTGGGATACGAACAATTGAAAACAAAATAAGACTTAAAACAAACCTCAAATGCTTTAACAGGACAACCAAATGACCATAACTTCTCGTTTACCCTAATATAACAAGTATCGATTGAGTTATAATCTTTACCAACAATAATTATATAAGGTTGAATAGTGGCTCCTTGTTGACTGTACTTTGAACGCCTTTTCTCAATGTCTTCTTGAAGTCCAATGAGATTCTATTCAAATTTAAAGGTATTATTAGAATAAATTAGTGTCAAATTGTATAGAACAACTATACTAACTGTGCAATAATAAGAAAACGCTGAAGCAGATTCCAATAAAGATGGCTTCCAAGATTTATTTTGTCCGTTTTGGGTTATATTGCAAATAAGAGTTTTGGTTGGAATTAAATAGGGAAGCAAAAGTAATTTCAAAGCATGAGTTGTTTTTACATCTAAAAAACAAATAAAAATTAAAGTAATTTAATAAAACATAGTTTGGTTAATAATAATAAATATAATAATAAAACTTAAAAAATATGTATGTGAAACTAGAGTATGCTGGTATTTGTATATATTTTATATAGAAGTAACCCTCTACAGTAATACTTATATTTTATTACTTCAGATAAGAAATGTTTAGAAAATATAAAATTAGAAATTTGAGCTGAACTTGAAAAAACTAGTTGTAGTTTAGTAAAAAATAAATTGTTATACATACTTCCATTTAATTCAGCCAAATCTAGTACTGATAAAAGATTTAAAGCATATTTGTCTTTAATAGAACTTCTTCTAATTTTTAAGAGCTTAGTAGTAAATATATCCCAACTATTCAAAAAACAATTCCAATCCTTAAATTGTTCATGTGAGTCTGAGTAACATAATTCAAAGTCTTTAATAATCTGGAATAAAAATTAATTTCTTTTTATATTTATTATAAAAGTTTCTTAGTCTATATTATTTTTACCTTTTTTATTAAAGTAAATAAAAATGCAAAGAACATACCAATTCAAATCCTCTTGGACCTTGAAGAACTGGCCACGATTTAAAAATGTCTGTTAAACATTGACTACTAGGATTCAGAATTTCATTTTTTCTTAATTCTAATGTATATTGCCACTTACATAAAACATCTTCAAAACTAGCTGTTAATCCATCATTTGCTAACCATTGCTTGGCAGCATGTATATCTTCTATAAATTAAAAAAGTAATTTAATAGTAATTCAATAATAATTTTACCAACAAATTTAAATTTTACATAAATATTATGTGCATTTTATTTATTTTTTGTAAAACTATTACAAGCCTATTAAATCAGTTTACTACAAAAATTTTTACCAGAAAATGAAATTGTCTGTTCTGTTGCCAAAATTTTGGAATTTTTTTTTACAGTACTTAAGACACCAACTGATCGTAAACGTCTAGCCACATTTTTCCATCGTTCTATCAATTTTCCTTTGGCATGTGCTTGATGCAGACCTTCTGTTTTAGCAGGTATAAAGTAAACGCTCTAAAAATAATATTGTAAATATTATACTTTACTAAGAATTAATTAAAAATAATGATACATAACATTTATAAATTTGTAATGTGAAAAGTATTTTAATATTATAGTATTCATACTTTTTGCTCCTTAGGAAATACTTCTACAATTAAATCGGCAATTTTTCTAAAAAATAGATCAGTGCCTCTGTAAAATAAACAATACAACTTATTATTATCAATCTTATACCTACCTATATTGTGTTCAAATGTCTTTTTATTCTGCAACTACAGTAAATAATCATAGCCCATAGGTGTGTGCAGACTTAAGTTTTGGATTCAGTTCATGTTTAAATCTTGTATTCTTGTAAAATTAAACATTTTTAAATATGTGACTTTCAAATTAGTTTACTTGATAGTTTTTTATTCTGAGTAAATAAAAAGTTATTAAACAATATTCTACATTTAATGATTAATACATACCATACTTAATTTTGCATTATCACAACATATTTAATTTAAATATATTACCTAAGTATTATATTCGTATAAAGTACCTATGCTACCAATTTGATGAAACCAGTGTTTCTATGTACCTACAGAAATTAACTCTTTTATAGTTTTAACTATTAAAATCAAATAGAATCTAATGTTGTTCTGATTTTATTATTAGCAAAAAGATTTAACATTAAATTACACCATTTACTTCCCACATGCACCTATGGAAACTATATTATAGGTAATATAAACTTTAACTATTTTAATAGGATAAAAAACTAATAATTATGAAAAATATTCTTACTTGCTATTGTCTTGAAACAGATGGTTTATCAAAAGTTGTGTGAGTAAATTCTGCGAATCATCAGATAAGGACCCATCATTTCGTTTAGCATCAGCTAAAATATATCTACCGTCATTGGTTGTGTGTATTAAATCTAATAATGTCTATAAAGAAAATTTAGTCCTTAAAATATGTTAAGTACTTGTGTATTTAAATAGCGTGTAAATAGTTTGTTTATAAATAAGCATAGGAAAGTTATTTAAAATGTTAAATTACCTAATTAAGTTAATAAAATAATAGTAAAAATTAGCTTATAGTATTTTATTTATGTTACATTTATATGTTTTGATAAACCCTAAATATATCTAGGTAAGATTTTATTTAAATGAAATTCTACCTACCTATTTCAAATTGATTGAATTAAAAATCTATAACCTATATGAATTTAAAATATTTAAATAATTAACTTACTTCAATCGTCCATTCCATTGGTTTATAATTACCATATTTCTTATGTTCCAATGGCGATGGTCTTGAACTGTTCTTAGACGTTGATGCAGCCGTTATAGATGTAGATGGGATAGTATAATAATTATTTGAAATATCTTGGACTTCAGTACTTTCAAAATGTTCATCAACAAACTCCTGTGCTACTGCAGTTGTCTGTGATGCGAATGAATTCGGATATAAAAACTATAATATTACAGAAAAAGAAATATTCGAACGCAAAATAAAATTACACTTTAATAATTGAACTCTTTAAAAATAGGTACACAGTTAATTTAACACGTACTTTATCTTGAAACAAATCCATGTTCGTAGTGATGGCTGATGCATAAATGTATACAAAATAACTGTGCACATTTATCATAAACGTAAACGATTTATGTATGTGGTTGCAAGTATCGCAAGACGCAAAGATGAAAATGAATTAAAATTTGAAATAACATTGTCAAATTGGTCATCGACGGACGGTGATCGGTTACGTAATACGTATGAAATAGCACATTAAACGTAATAAAACTATTAATACAACCAAATAAAAGATAAGTCACAGACACACATGAACGTTGAACAATGATATACAAACGCAGTTATCAATATCTTGGAAAATTGGGCGACACGGACACGGCGACGGGAAGTCTGAGCTAATTTTAGATATCCAGTAAATTTTACTCCTTTTTATTCGCACATTGTTTCTAATTATAATGGAGTTGATTTAACATCATACTATTTATCAAATCCGCTCTCCGTAGAATATATTATGTTGGTCAAAATTACATTTATGACTGTTGATTCGACCCAGAATTATTGTTTAATTAATAATATTAAAATGTCATATTAATATATATTTTAATTATTTTAAGTTAAATTTTACATAAATTTAAGCATAACGTTTATTTAAAATAATATAAGTTATGAATAATTTTAAACTTTTGTGTTGTTACTCTAAGTAACTCAATTTAATACGTCATTGTCGTCAAATGTACTACAAATATCTCTTAATATAACTTATTTATATTCAACTACTTGATTATTGTTAAATCAACACCAATATTTCTATGTGTGTACCTATTATAATATAATAGGTTTGACATATTATGTCAAATACAGTAAATACTGCAATACAGCTATACCTGCATCCAGCTATATCTGCAGATAGATGAGAGTTATTTCTGTAGTCTCGTGCTGTTCTATGAAAATGTACCTACACAATATAATAATACTATCAATAAGTTAAAACATGCAGTACTGTCAAAGCAAAGAAATTTTACTTATTCACATGATTATATGGTTGTAATGCGTTATGTGACTATTTATAGGTAATTACTAATTGATATAAATTCTAAAATACTATTACTACTGTAATACCTAAGAAACAGATTGATAAATATAAAAAAAAATTGTATGCAAGTAATATAATATAATATGGCTCGTAAATAGAAACACTATAATTTCTGTCTTGGAAAAATGCAGATCAAAAATAATTATTACTTCTCACCCTTGCCATATTATATAGGTACCTACTATTAAAAACTAAGTATATTGTACATTTTGAATTTTTTTTTTTTTATATTTAAAAATAATTTAGTAGTAAAAGTTCAAAATGATTAAAGAATGTTTTATTTTAATAATTAAATTGTTTAATTAATAAAAATAATATGCATACCTAAAAATTAAGGTAATTTTGTTAATGTATACATTATACCTATATTTTATATTTTTGAAAATTTGAACTTTTAAATATTATACTACATTTTTCAAAAAAAAAATAATAATTTGATAATTTTACAGAGGATTTATGTTTTTAAAATCTATAAGGAACCAAAAAACCAAGAATATAAATTTTAAGCTATAAAATAAAAATGAGAAATCATAATAATCAACGTAATTTACAATACTTAAAATTTATATAATAGGTATTGAATTTATTTGTAATTGAATGTATCCACTCACTAAGAAGCACTTACTCTGGCGGAACCCTTTATATGGATCCACGGGGCTCAATTTAAGACCCATTGTACTATTAATGAATCATTGTCTAAAGCTTATAAGAAAATGTATAAATTTTAATTTGCAACTGGTTGGCAGCACATGATGTTCATAAAATTTAAGCTACATTAGATTATTATGCTCCTACAATAAAATGTAAAATAAATAACAATATATTATAATAATAAATGTATAATATATATAATATATATGTCATATTGGTACACCAAAATCTATCTACGTAATAAATATTAATACTTAATATTATATTATACTATTGTGTAGCCGTATAAGATAATAATTTAATTTGAAATTCCGGAAATCTAATCGTGATTTATTATGTACTTACTTAATTTCTTTACATATCAGCGGGTTTTTGAGCGTGTTTATTGCTGATAAACATAAAACTCCGATAAAGTATACCATTCTGTTGTGCACATATTGTATTAATGTATTATATGTTGGTATAAACAATGTAGGTACACGGTACAATAGTTCTAAAACTAACAATATTCTTATTAAACTTTAATTATGTTGTTTACTGTATAATTAATGTGTTAATTATTGTGTTTAGAGTAGGTAAAGGTAGACATATTATTTTTCGGCATAACATTAAAAAAATATTTAAAACATTAAATTACTGCTATTATACTGCCTATACTAAATTACTACTACAACAATACAATGAATAATTGTATTAATTGAAAGTTACATAATATTATAATATGCTAAATTTAATAGCTCAATTCAAATATTTGTATGAAATTTCGAACAACATTTAATTAACTGTTTGAAGCATAAAAATGGTAAAAATATCTTCTATAGATACACCATAGACGTATAAATACCATATAGTATGTACCTACTTTCCTATACATAGCTGATAAATTATGTACCTATATATATAATAGTAGTAATTCCGATTTCGCTATTTGGTCTTTATAATATATCAGTTATAAGAAATCAAATTGTCTATGTTAATATTTAATAATTTATTATCCGTAGTTATATGGATAATATATGGATATATGGACTGTAGAGTATAACGAAAAACAACATAATACCTATTACCTACTGTATAGTGTACATACATTATAATATAGGTAACATAATGTTTAAAATAATAGATAATAATTATGTTTATATAATAGGTATATACAATTCAATGATTTTTATTAGATATCGGAATTGTCATCGAGCATTGAGCAATATAGTACCTATAATAATGTGCCTGTATTGATATATATAACATAAAGATAAACTACCGTTTCCTAACGTAATTTTTAACGAGTGAAGTACAACCATATTATTTAAAATACATTTGTAGGGTGTATATAAGCCATACACGGTGGAATTTAAATCGTTGACAGCATTTCATTAGACTCTTTTGTATACACTTGAATCAACAAACTTCTAATGTACTTGCCAGATGTAATCATCACACCTGTATTTGTTCTTCTACTATCCCTCCCATCCAAATTATCTGACTACTGACTATTCATCAATTTTTAAACAATAATTTGGGGGGTTTTTATATTGGTGTGTGTGTGTCTCATTACGCACTGTTTATTATATCTAGGTTAAGTCACCGTATACGCCCGTACAATATGTTTAGGTATAACATGTAGATAGGTAGGTACATAATATTATATGCACGGTTAGACACTGCAGCATAATATAATATACTTACAATAACTAGTCTATTGTCGCGAACATACTATATAATAATTGTTAATTCAATTCGTACAATATGACACGCAGTTTAAGCATCAACGTTAAATTAATGGGTATAGTTAGAGGAGTATTATACCAATTATACAGCGTCGTAAATAATGTAACGTACAACAGTCATATAAGCGGCACGAACATAATAATATACATAAATTATATGGTCGCATAGATGGAACTTGTGTGAAGTCCGGGGGTGGGAGAACTGTTGGTCCGCCCAAAATAGGTTAAAATGAATATATTATAATAAATATATAAAATATATATACCTATGTGTTGCGGGCAACATACCTAATACATTATGGCTAGTTAATGTAGGTATATACATTGCCGGATCTTGAGCAACTCGTCAAAATACCAGCTTGTCCTTGCAAGATACACGTTATCCAGTTAAAGAATAATTTGTCGATACTCGATAGTAAATACTAAATTGGCATTGTAATAAATTATATTTTAAAATGAAAAAAAAATTCTGTGAATGTGAATATTGCACACAAATTAGCAAGTACTGCTCTCAGAGAATGTATAAACCATATACGCTGCCCGATAATCTACTTTTACCATGACATAATATTATTATGCAAGTTTTACTTATTGTAAAGATTAATTATAGTTATGTCTAATGAGTATAATGACATGTTAATATAGGGTATTTCAATATACTATTAATCGGTTGATTTATCAAAAATAATTTTTTATATTAATTTAATAGTATTTACAAATTATAAAAATCCGGCAAGTAAGTTATACCACTCTGATGTAAAATAGGTTTCGAGTTTACCTCGTCATCGATTAATTTATACCAAGGTACATATTATATGTAATGTATGTATAAAAATGAATTTAATGATACATTATTGATTAGAAAAGAATTTGAAGAAGACGGTGTAATTGGTAAGAGCAATAAGGTTACTAATCAATTATTTTAATAATAATATTAATAATTTAACAAATTTTTGATTTTTCGTCGATTATTTTAAAATGTATTGAGAATTTTGAATGTTGATCTCCAATAAGTTTCATACCACCCAGATCCAATCTTATAAACTAGAAAAGTGTCTAATTCTGATTTTAACTAAAAACTATTGGCATTTATAGATCCAATAAACTATTAAAGTCATATAATGACTATTCAACTATACAGTGCGCACGGTGATGATTTGAATAAAAATAAAACGAGTATGATGTTTATAATAATAAGTCTTTATTTTTTGATTCAATAAATAGCTGATTCAATAATCTAGTGGTCACGTTAAGCTGCGAGCTCACTGTATCACGTTTGCGAAACGACAATAGTATTATCATTCACTGTAGTGTATAAATATATATATATGTTGTCGTCAGACAACACGCTGTTGTGGACACAACTCGGAACTCGGTATATAAATATGTACGGATAAAGTACAACAACAATCGTCTATTTATTCTCAGTGGTTTGTGATTTGTTTTTTTTTTAACTTTTGCAGACACTATATATATTAACATTATATGCTAATATATAGTGACAAAGCCCAAATAAATGTTTATCCGGTCGGTACTACCTATATATACAAACTCGTGCAGCGCTCCTAATACTTAATACAATATTTGATTTGAAATCAAACATAATTATTAAACCCGAAACGATAATAATGATAATAATTGTTATTATTATTATTATTAGTCCGACACGATTTCGTTAATTTATACAAACACACGGCTATTTAATATTTTTGTAGTACCTGTATACATATAAGATATAATGGGATGTATTTAATTGGGCTTAATAATATGATTACTATATACACACAGGCACACATATTATTGTAAAAATGTGTTATACATATATACAAACGGGCGTTGGCTGTTTGAAAATCCTATTTACCCGCACCCTTAAACGACGGCTCTGTGTGTATGCGTGTATGTATGATATGTATTATTCACATTAATAATATATATTATGTACACACACACACACACACACATACACATACACATAATATACACACAACGTTTATATTTTGTTTTCGACGCAAACACACTTAATAATAACATTGATTCGGTAAATTTGGGTATATATACCTATACCGCCGCGCATCGATATATTACTGCAGTGACATTGCGGCCAGGGGGAATATTATGTATAGGTAACCGTCTTGGTGTTTTGTGTACTTGTGCCGTTGTACTTTTCAAATGGATGTTCTTTGCCAAACATCAATATTTGTCCGTAATAAACCAAAAACGAACCGCCGCCGCCGCCGCCGCTACCCAGGCCAAGTGCACGCGACGCGAGAAGAATGCGCGACTGTGGCGCGGCGTCGACGCTAGATTGCCGTACTTACACCAGACGTATACCGTGGAACAAGACCGCTGTGGTCCACGACCCACGCACTATGGCGCGGCGCCAACATCATCGTGAATTTATAATAATAATCCGAAACGGGGGGCGAACGGTAGACGATAAACTTGGGATAAAATAGGTGCCTCTTAGCTTGCAGCCTGCGGGATATATACCTACTGTATTCGACGATTGCTGCAGCCTCAGCGATTGTTGGTTTACCATAACCACACAATAAAATATCCATAATCTGACTGCGTTTGAGATGTTGGGTGTATAAGTGCAGCGTAATTGAAAATACTTTGCAACAGTGCGCTGCAGGCAAACCGAAGAAAGTTGAAACCACCCTTCCCCGAACATATACTGCACGCGTATAGTACTTTGCTAATAAAACAATTTAGAATACATTCATTTTTATTTTTAATCAAGACAAAAAATGTTTATTAACATAAACTATCGTCATAATATAACTTGATATTTTAAAGCAAATTAATATAAAAATATACCTATGTATATAATTTGTATACCTAAATAAGTTTGACATCTTATGGTATTAAATTAAAACTCCTTTATATCCTCTGAAAAAAATTTTATTGCACTATTATAGGTATACGTTATGATACACACCATGTATTATCTATACTTGAGGTGGTTTAACTTTTTTGGATGAAGATCTGGTAGGGGGAAATATTAAATGTGTAATAAAAAGATCCACTTTGAAATCATTTGTGATCAATCTGCAGTCGATCGCGATCTATCGCACGTTTGGAAACTCTTCATCTAGGTATATTATTTATTATAAATACAACAAACTGTTATTTTGTTTTGAAAAATGCACGCATGGTCTCTATTTTACCTGCATTATAGGCGTATATATTATAAAATAATATTATTATTTATTATTAATTATATTTATTGACATGCGTATTGTGCCTATACTCACTATATATAGCCATAGATAAAGACCTACTACATAGAAGAATATTTTATTTTCTCGATCCAGAGTATATATTGGAGGTGTGTAATATACGTATAATATGATTTAACATATATTATTTTCTTTGTGTGTATGCAGTGTGTAATGTCGTCGTTACAAAAAAAAAAAAAAGGTCTCGTGGAGAAAAAAAAAGGCGAGAAAAACGTATACAAATATAAAACGATCGATTCGTGTACGACGACTGTAAGCGGGGTTTTTGTTTTTTAATGAAAACTCAAACAGTCAAACAGCGAGCAATGTACAAATATTATATAAAAGCACAACAGCGTACAATAACATATATAAATATATAATATATATATTACAGTATTACACACAGTTGTAGATTCTACAGTGTAGAGTACCATTTATACATACATACAGCGGAGAATTCATCGAGTATTTTCGTTGGTATTTTAAAATGCAAACTCGACAAACTTGACAATTTTCGTTACGAAAAAACGGAAAACCACGATATTCTATTCATACGCATACCACATTATATACATTGTATTATGTATATGTTTTGAGTAAAAATGTAAAATAACGTAAAAATCGAAAGATATAAAGTCATTGGTCTCGTAATAAATATAATCCATCTTGAAGTATATTTGTTATAATAATTATATTTGATATTTGCTCAACGTAATAAACACATTCTGCAATATATGCCATATCTTAAAAAAAAAAACAAATCGTATGGGAGATGAAAAATTATAAAACATTTATAAAAACCATATTATAATATACGTTTTAAATTTAAATTTTATATTTATTTATTTTATTATAATGAAAAACGGGTTTGAAACTCAAAACAATAATAAAAATACAAGTAAACAACTAAAATAATATAAATTACAAGTTTATATATAGTTCACGTATATTCCGTAGTCAAAATCAAAGCCCTCGTTGGCCAAAAGTATTATATACAAAGTAAAAGGCAATTAAATAGATAGTTTTTTTGGCAGACTACAGTGGTGTGAAGAGATAATGAAATTTTTCAGTTGATAAGAAGTACTCTAAAGTTAATATCCGTTAGTCGGGTAAGTCAATAAATATGAAGCAGCAAAACGCAGGTTTTTTTTGTATTATTTGGTGAACTCGAAAAATCGATGGATCTCATAAAACGGATCAATACTCAAGAATATGTCTCATTAAAAAGTATTAACGGAAACTAATAGTACAAACTGATTAACCTGAAAATCAAATTGATAATCCATTTATGTGAATTTTTCATAATTGTGAAAGTTGTTACTTAAAATTTTCATACATTAAGTTATAGGTTTTGACAATCGGCATGCCGATTTGTGCAAAAATATCAATTATATTTATATTTTGTTTTTTTTCTGATTGTTTTTAAAACATACTATAGGATTTACATTTTTACTTTTGATTTTATCCTAAACTACAAACTAG
The DNA here is from genome assembly GCF_020184175.1 of Aphis gossypii. Taxonomy (NCBI): domain Eukaryota; kingdom Metazoa; phylum Arthropoda; class Insecta; order Hemiptera; family Aphididae; genus Aphis; species Aphis gossypii. The sequence continues at coordinate 21,719,537 of NC_065533.1, read as the reverse complement.
CCATTCCTGAAGATTTCGTATAGATTTTACATAGGAACATTTTTCAACGCATGATGATAACAAATATGAAATACAGGAATAGTAGGTATTTATACTATCTCGATAAATTTTAGTTTATGGACTCTATATAGTATACCGTATACAATGTAATCCATTGGGAATAAAGTGTTTAATAATGTTTACTCTTGCTGTTAAAATATATATTATATATAATCGACTACTTAGTAATTGTGAAGCCTAATCTTTTTTTACAGTGGGCCCCAATATAATGTTTCCTTTTTACAGGTCCTCATTAATAGGATTCTTAAAACTATAATATACAGAAATATATAAAAATATAGAATATACCTTATATTACGTTTTTTTTTCAACCAAAAATGATACTATTATAGCCATTTTTAATTAAAACCTTTTCAGAGTTAGGGTTGGACATCGCCGCAATTTACCACATAAATAATGATCACCGTAATATACATCAACATATTGTACGTATTATAAATTATGGTCTTTAAAAATTAAAAAAAATTAGTCATGTTTTTCTGATAAATTATGTGCAATTCATAAAATGTTGTAGGTTATAGAATATAGACCTTAGTATAACTGTGTTTTATTATTTTAATACGAAAAACATTTTAACTACCTATTATATTTCTAGTGTAGGCATACTGCAGTCAATAAAAAATGAATTTACTATTTGAGATAACTTTACACCTTACTTGAAAAAATATATTCTGAATCTACAACTTTTATTTCTTAAAATTATGTTTTGTCCCATTAAAACATAACATTTATGACGAATATTCATCCCCTATCGACCTATATTTGTCGTTTGTTTGACCCAGCTTTACTCGAGTACATAATACTTAACGTTAAAAGTAACCCAGTAAATACGCACATAGAATCCAGAAGGGAAAGTTAGATAAAAGGTTACAGCTATAAAACCTAATACTTTTAAAGATTCAGCCAATATAAATATTAGCGTGTAGCTTATATTTTTCTTAATTTTTCTTAATTCTTATATAAATGTATAATTAAAAAAAAATATATTTATATAGTATTATATAATATATATTTTAATAATATTAAAAAATTAAAAGTTTAATTTTAAAATTTCTATTAACATAATCTGTTTTTGCACGTATATTTATTTTAGAGTACATGCAAATTTAAAATAGTTAATTTAATATAAATCTAATCTGGAAACACAATAATTATTATTGATTTTTTTTAAATATTATATATTAGTATTAATTAGTAAATTATAAATATTTTATCATATTTTTTATCAATCGTATTTACCTAATTTAAACGCTCTGTAGAATTGTTAATATACTATTATATTATATAACACACTATCTGTATATTATATATATAACCTTAACAATAAACAATGAAATAGTTTTATTCGCGGAATGAATTGATTAAAATGATTACGTAACTTTAATGCGAATTTGCATTTAGTTTTTTTTTAGTTTTAAAACAAATTTATTTTAATAATTAGTTTTGAAAATAATGTAAATCTAAAGATAGAAATGATTGAACCTTCTGACTCAAAGTAAACTATAACTTAGTGTAATTAAGTTGTTTGATATCGTACTGAAACTTAAATACTAACAAATTAATAACTAATGCAAATATATAAGGAGATAGAACTGATTTATGTATAACATCATACATGTGTCTTATTTATAAGTTTTATCCAATCGAGTTAATTCCACACTAGATTAGTGACTACATCAAAACAAATATACCTGTGAATTCGATATTTAAAACATGTTAGTCGGAACTTTTTGTTTTCAAGCCATAGATTTTTGTCGAAATAAATCTGCAGCAGTCACAAAAATATTAAGCTCCCTGCAACAGTGTAAATAATAATATGTATCTATACTATACGTAGAATACCTAGGTGCATGTTATTGTGCTCTATTTACGCTGAAATGACGGTGCAAACATGTGAGACAGGAAGTAAAATTTTGCTAAGAAAATTACTGGACGAGCTTAATAAATAATAGTAATAATAATAATATATAAATTGAAAATCTCCGTTATCGAAATAACATACACCATCATATATATATATATATATATATTATCGATTTGTCGTGTTTTGTTGTCTTTGTGACTCAATATATAAGAACGACATGACAAAACACACACACACATACAAACAGACCGCTGCTCGACACAGCTGTCTTGAAGCGTCGGCGATCACCACCCCTACACACCCCCCTCAACGCCCAAAACACACACACACACACGTCGTTGATAACGGTGTTTCGGCTGGAGGGTCGTAGGGGAGGGACACGATACTCGCTGTGTTATTATTACGGCGCAAACGTCCAATATCCGACGACTCTTCTCTCCTGTGTACTTATATATATACACACACACACGCACACACACACACATTATACGTATATATCATCGTACTTGTACGTACAATTTGCAGAGAGCCCCGCATTACGCCCCGCACTTGGGGGCGAGGAGGGTCGTCAAGTTCGCGTACTGCAGGCCAAACGGGACCGTATATATAGTGCGGCGGCGGCGACGACGACGTTTATACAAGTCATATAGGGGTCGTGACGGGGAGTGTTTGCAAACATTCACAATCGCCCTACACGCACAAACGTATATTATATATATATATGTGTGTATGTGTGTGTGTGTAGGTATACATCGTGCACACACGTATAGTCGCTTCTCTCTCGCACCCATCTGTTTCTATATATCCGCTCTCTCGTACACGACGAACGCCCATATATAATATCCTGCTTTTCTTTCGAGCATACGCACGCGCACACTATATATACGTATATATACATTATGTGTGTATACTACATAATATTATATATAAATATACGTATACATGCCTACTTCCGCCGCCGTGCGTCTCTTCCTATTGTACACACACACACCGCCGAACGCCCATCACCTGGATTGTGCGCGTTCGCTTATATACCTATATGTAGGTATATACCTATCGCTCGCGGGAACGTCGCTGGACATCGGAATAATAATATCACTCCCTGCTATATAAATACAATTTTAAATTCGTTAAACACATATTATATTATTGTTATTGTTGTTGTTGTTGTTGTTGTAGCAGTCGTTATATTTAATACGTTTTGACAAAACCTACGCGAATCGAACGTATAATACTACAATATAATATTATGTGTATCGCAATAATGTGTTTATGTCTGCAGTATACAACAAAATAAATACTGAACTTGTATAATATGTGACCCGGAACAATTTATACTCATCTGCTATTAAATCGATCCCATTACGTGTGTTTTGGCACTCTGCACCTACGCGTTGTATATGTATCATAAAATATTTGATTGAAATTTTAAATGCTCGGAATTGTACTTATTTATTATACGACAAAAATAAAGTAAATACGAATACTATAGTACACGGTGTAACTCGTTTATTTGACAATTTGACATTATTGCATTTGTCAAATAGACGAGTTGCACCCTATGTACTAATACATATTGTGTACTTTGATTGTTTTCTTAAACCAAAATATACCTTATAGCTATACCAGCAGTATTGGCATATTAAAAATGCCTATTTACTTATATTATATATTTTTATCGTTATTTAAATATATAGTTCGGTACCTTCGGCAGCAGTAAACATTGACATTTCGTAGCATAGGCGTATGCATTGGATTAACATCGTGTACTTGCTTGCAAACTCAACGGGTTGGAGCAAACACATTTTTTAGAACGTATTTATAAGCTAAATCCCGAAATAACTATAGTTTAAATATAAAAAAAGTGGGTGATAATATTATGTGACAATAATTTGAATAATAAAGTATGAATTGTTAAGTCTTTATGAAATAAATATTTTTATTTTCTAATAAGAAGTATAGTATTTTAATAATGATGAATATTTTTGACAATAGCGTGAACATTTAGGTATTAAGGATCATTTATAACTTTGAGGATCACATTCTATCATCCACATATCCTGTGACTAAAGTCTACGCCTGCAGTGTTTGGAACTTTGGGAGTGCTTCACAACTCACGTATATTTATATTTACACGTGGATTATACATGAACCATAAAGCACGCATATGACACGATGAAAACGACTTAATATAATAATATGGTCAGTTAAGAGATACTACTGTAATATAATACAGTCTATATAGTTTGTTTGTGAGTAAATCGGCACTGACAATGGGCTTAATGGTGACGAAGATAAAGTCTTACAATATTCTATAAGCCTTAAATTACTGAACGCTCAACAATGTATCAGTGTATTTTTTTTCAGACATAAGTAGGCACTACATAATATTTCAGTCGGCAGTTGGTACCTATATAAAAATAATGTTCGTTTATAATTGATAACATTCTATTTAATAACCTTAGCTTTTACGTAAACAATTATAATTTAATATTTATAATAATCATATTACGAAACTTCATCTCATCTCATAATCGACTATAATAATAATGTTGTTATAATATTAAAACGTCAAGAAATTAAGTATTCATTTATAATCAAACGTCGTGGAAAAAACAATACAATTAATAATATAATTAAGAAACAGCTACAGTATATAGTGACTGCTAACTGTTTATTTAACGACTCGGTGAATTCTGAAGAAAAAAAAATAATGGTTTTAACAGATACGCAGTCCTTGTTGTTTGTTAACATATTATTTTACATTGTTATAAAGCTATACAATAGTACAAATGTATCTGTATACATGTATACCAATATAATAATAAAAATAGTTATGTTTTGTATACACTAAGAATTATAAACATGTTTATAACATGATTTTAAAGTTTTAGACTTAATATACCGTAGAGGTATTAGTTTGCACTGTTATATTAATAGGTATATAGTAAGGTAGGTAGGCAATAAAATAATATGAGTGGTTTAATTATAAAATGAATTAGATTATACTTTATAGTTTTGTTTACAATAATTTTATACTATTTACTTATTAGCTACATCTTGGATACGCATAGATCGTTTTCATAATTACCATTTACCAATTATAAGGTAGGTACATTTAATATTATATTTACATTTATCAAAACACAACAGTTTATACAATTTTAATGTTTGATGTTTGATGTTTGATCTTACCTTAATAGATTATAGTATTAAGTGCTCAAAATTAATGACACCTATAGTAATCATTATTGAGTGAAGTCACCAAGAATAAATATAAACATAGGTACCTAGAAAATCAACTAATAATAAAATATAATATTTTCCACAAATATACACAAGACACAAGTACACTTACCCACATAGTACCTACCTGTATTTATTATACTGTTATATACATTAAATGTCAATTATTCATAATTCATTATCCGTTGAGAAGTTAATCAAATTTACTAACATTGAGTATATTATGTGTATACAGTAAAAACATAAGAATAAATAATTACAATATTTAAAATAAATATACGTATTGATATTATTATATTGACACAACAAAATATAATATTTGTCTGCAAACTAGAATATGTTACGCATACAAATTGACAATAATTATTAAGTATGAAATATTAACTCAAACAATAATTTGTAATGTCTTGTTTGCAATTAAAATGACGTGTATTATACTTTAAACACACAAGTCTAACATATCTATATAGCTTTGTTAAAATTATAATTTTATTGAACCTATACGTACACATGACGTGATTATGTGTTATTATGACAATATTATTATGTACGTTATATGAGTGATTGTGTGAAACACCGGAACATATATTTTTATATTTATACGGATACCTAGGTACTTATTACTCTTTTGCTTAGGAAATCGGAAAATTTCCAATGTGATTTATTAAATGCTATAAAAGTGAAAATATACTTAGTTATTTATTGGGGGGAACTAACTTATTCAAAGTAATAAATAGTACCTATGTCTTTATTAATTTTTAATAATTTTTTATTTGAATTAACTAATTTAAAACTCTATTCTAATGCGATAACTTTTGGCTGGTATATAACTATTATAACTATTGTTCCTACTTATTTAATATACAATAGGTACCTATGTTGTACGTAAAACTGTTTTAGGTTAAGATAAATTATTTAAATAAAAATTAGTGTTTGTTAATGGTTATAATCAACGACACAATGGAGACCAAAGTCCTTTTTTATCGTTAAAATGTAATATTTAATCAAAACACCTAAATCCATCTATATAGGATCAATGTTTCTACGACTCTAATTTTTACTTAATAGGTATATTATTTAAAAAAAAAGGCATCATTAAAAGTTTACGTTGCATCCTCATTTCTCAAAAATTGTTCACGCATAAACGATATTAACAAAACTATATTTACATTTTAAAAATAAAATAGATGAATCATACAGCTTTAAAATTATGACAAAACTTGTAAATAATCTATTTTAATGAGTAGGTATACGTAAGTTCGTCTTAAAGGCAATTAATTCAATTTTACATATATAATAAAGTAGTTTTTACAAATGCTTAATTTATTGAATAAAATGTTTACTTTAAAGTGCATTATATAACCATTAACCATATGATTCACAATATACAAAATAATAAAACGCATTAAAGCTGACTTAATAAAATCTGCATTTTAATCATTTTGATACCTTTGGGTACCTATAGGTTTAATATATATGCACATAATCTCCTTTTATAGGGATTATTTGTTCGCGGTCATCGTATTGGTGGTTATCTAATCCCTCACGTTAACACCTTTTAATGTAGATGGTATTTTGATCCTATTAAAAAGCTGCTATATAAAAGGTCATCGTGGGTATTAAGAATCCCACTTTAAGCTTTAAATTATTATGATATCTATAACGTAAACGGTGGTTTCTTTTAATTAATTTGTAAAAGCTTTTTTATACTCGCAAGACAATATAATGAGATTTATAATATGTATAAGCTGCAACAAACAATTACGAGTATGATTGTGAATATAGAAAACTAAAAATGAATTAACCAAAAGGTAAAAGATAAATAACTTATAGTTACTTATCAAAAATACAGTAGTTAGAAAAAATGACTGTTGAAAAATCCTAAAACAATATAACTCCAAAAAACAGCTCGCGGAAATAAAAGCCCATATGCTAGTGCCACGCAATTTTATATTTGGTACCCATCTAAAAAAATGACTGCCGTAAAAATAGGTTCTTTCAATAGGTATATAGATTGTTTCCGACTTAAAAATTATAAATTTTCACCTCAAATAAATATAATTATATTAGATAATTCTTCGTTAATTATAATAAAAAATCTTCGTCTTTAGAAATATAGTCAAATCTATGCTGCATGTAGTATATATAGGTACTTTATAAACATCAGACACAAATTTAAAATTTTAAGGAAGAGGTATTTTACGAGAATGGTTAATACTCTTTGATATTACCGTAACATCAGGTATATTAAAATTTGAATTAATAATAATTAGTTATTCATTTCTGATAAGATAATTTTCCTGTGACGAATATTAAGGTTTTTGACAGCCACACGCTTGCATGCTTCAGTCACGAGTATATATTATTTTATCTCACAATAGTTTTACATGATTCGTGTTTATCTGCATCTATAAACTTAACATTAAAATCTTTTATAATTTAAGTGCATTTTGTTGTTATTATCAGAGTAGTTGAAATTGTTGGAAAATAAAATATAAAATTAAAATCGAATATTGAGAGAACTATTTATTTGTTTTGTATATTAGGAAGGTATATTAATATTTATATTTTATATATAATTTTATATTTACATATTATATAAAAATAAAAGTAAATGTTTGCAACATAACATACCCTGCCTTTTAATAATGTTTCCATCTTGAGTAAATATCTTTGTTGGGCATATTTTATTTGAACAACGATGCCGATCAACATTTTTAGAAGACGTATACGATAATATATACTTGTGGTCATTTTCTATGATCCTTTTTTTTCTCTTGTGCTTGTCGAAAACTTCATTCTTATAGTTTATAATTTAAAGAATTAAAAAAACTAATAATAAATCACAGATGGAAATATTGTTAAATTTTATTAAAATTTATATATTATTGTAATGTAACAATAACAACATGGCAAATCAGTCAAATCGCACTGTAGTCATTATCTTATATATGATGATATAATGAATAACGATATCCTATATAAGCTATAACGGAATAACTACATTGTACAACATAATAAAACACTGATACTAAACTTGTTTTCAATCTTATGCAATAATTTAAAAAAACTTTAAAATCTATAGACTTATTCCTTATAAAAATAACTTTATTATAAGTATATTACGTCTTTAAATTTATGAATTGTACCAAGTTGTTGTTGTAAAATATTTACGCATGTAAATTTGACGCAAATAGATTGTTGGAAAGAGCATACTTTTCTTTATTTTGACGTAAATATAGGCTATACCCAAAATGATTTTTTTTTTTTTTTGGTACAAATAGGCAATGCCCTTTTCTTGAAGCATGCAGTCACACTATTATCTCCATAAATCAAGAAGCTTATTGTATAGAATAAAATATATGTGTACAATTTTTACAAATTTTTAATAAAAATACATATAGGTACCTAGGTACCTATATTTATATAGCAAATTAATATAATACATATCGTTATTGTTTAATGAGTGAATCTGTTTAAAATTTAACTTAAAATATCTATAAAAAATAACTTTCTGTATAATTTTTATACTGATGGGATCAGTATAAACTATACTAATGAGGAATCTATTTTATTAAATGTTTAATAGTTAGGTACAAAAAAAAGTTTTTATGAATTTCTTATTACAAAATAGTTAGTATAATTGTTTGCGAATTTGGCGAATTTCGAAAAAAATTGTCACTTTAAATGACTATAGAATAAGTCATATTTAATAATTATTATATTTTTAATATTTTTATAAATAGATATAATAATAACTTATATTGGATCTTGTATATACATTATACAATTTGGACAATTTTAACCCGACGAATATAAATAATAAAATTCTATAATATTTAGGTAAAGAAAAGAAACAAAAACAATTTGAAATTTTCTCATACATATAAATAGCACAAAAAGAGTCAGAATATTGTAAATATATAATATATATACCATAAATTATACCATGTATAGAAAATAATAATATAAACATATTTAAATCAATATTCGTTTTTGAATTATACAAAAAAAAACGCAGAAATAATTTGAGAAAAAAGCTTTTATGGAGTATAAGTCTTTGTAATAAAAAATTTAAATTCAAACGGTCTTAAAAAATGTAGGTATTTGTTTCTCCGTTAAACATTTTTTATTTTTTATACATAGTATAAACTATACATACGTATAAAGAACATTGAATTACATTTTTAAATCTGAGATATATAAACAGAAATTTTTTAATAATTTCTAACCACAAAATAATTTGTAATTTGTATTTTCAAAATTTTGTTAAAATCCCAAAATGTAAAAGTGCTAATAACAAATATTGTAACTATAAATTTTCGAAATTCATACAGAATCATTAAAAAAAATAATTAAAACTTTAATTGCATATGAATTGCACAAAAAGAGTCAAAATATCGTGTATGTATAAAATGTAAAAAGAAAATTATTGTATAACAGTTTCTATGCGATTATTCGTCGTTTTTGAATATTACGATAAAATAAAGAAACGATAAAATAAAGAAATCGATTTAGTCGAAAACTCTGCAGGTTTAGAGTAGGAATTCCTTATTTATTTATTTTTTTTGTTTTTTTGTTTGTTTTTCCCGATTGTAAAATAAAAGTACTAGAAATATTATACTTTTAATTTTGACCTCTCCAAAGTACAAACCAGATCCGCTTTGCATTGTCAAAGGTGAAAACGGAAGTATTTTATCGACTACTTATCGCAGTGTACACACGTATACACAAACAAATAATAAATAAATAAATAAATAAAAACGCACATCGTTATAAAATCAATATTATACATTCACCGTGCCGCTCAAAATCTAGAAACCGTATTATTCGAAAAAAAAAACCTAATACTTAATAGTACCATATAATATATTATATATACGATATATATATATATATATATATATACTCGCGATGGTAAATATTTATAATAAACCCCGCGTATAGGTATATAACATCGCACCCGCAGCGCCTATTTCATATTATTATGATCGATGCGATATCATAATATATTATAGTCGCATAATATTAATATTGTCACCGTGATGATATTTCGAGTATTATTTCGAGTATTAAATTCTATATTAATAAAGAACATTTTATTTTTTTCCAAAAACGTTATCTGCGGACGTGCTCTGCCGCCGCCGCCGCCGCTATATTCAGCGTAATATCGCGCGACGTGTGTGCGCGCGGGCGTGTGCACGCGCTCGTTTGTGCGCGCGCGCTTATGTGTGTCTGTGTGCGTGTGTGCGAGCTGACGAGATAATGTGAATCATTGGGTAAACACCGGGCGGCACCCCATGCGACGGCGGCGGCGGCGGCGGTGGCGTCGTCGACGTCGGCGGGAGCGTCGATGATGGATGAGTGCGAGGGAGAGAGCGTCGGGGCGTCGGGGGCGAGCGACGGAGATAGCGCGACGCGTTATCAACGACGACGACGATTATTATTATTATTATGACCCGACTTTCCGAACGCGTTGTATTTACGCCGGTGATTAGCTCTTATCGTCCGCGCGCGCCTCACCTATATCGCGCACGGGGGGCCGTTGGCGGCGGCGGCGGCGGATAACGCGCGGTTGACGGATGTCGTTTGTTAAAACCGTGCAGCAGTGTGGCAGCATGACTACGAAACGCTTCGGAAGATTAGTTAACCCTAAGCGCGCACACAAACGCACGCACGACGGTATCGCGACGCGTACACACAAATTACACACACGATACACCTATATATATACGATAATATACGTACGTGTTTACTTATGTAAATACACCACTCGGATGTACCTATATATAGATATAATATATTATGTGTTATAATATGTGTATACGGTAACTGGCGATTTTTAAACTTATACCTACGTACGGGTATGCGTTGTGTAACAGATATAGGTAGGTACCTAGGTGGTTATCTAACACACCTCGTGATGTGCGCCGCCGTTTAATATCATCTCACCGATGGCGTTATAATATAATATATTACCATAATATTATAATATCGTACAAAATAATAAATATATACACGTCGGTTTGTAATCTCGTACCTATATTATACGGTTTTCCAAACCGACGACAGCAGCAACGCACGAAATATACGACGTAGCTGGTATATACTATACAATATATATTATAGTACCTACCTATATTATATTATTATTATCTACACGGATAATACGAGTGCTGTATCATACTCGTACACTATACCCAAATATACCTACCTCCCAACGACTGCATATTATATATTAGGTATTATTAAACAACTTACGTATGGAGCTATATATGTGCGAGGATATATACATATAGCAGTGATGGCGTATTTGCAGAGGGGGTTGCAACTTTTTATTTAAACTGCAGATCGTACACCAATAATAATTAGAATATATATAATTGATATGTTTACTGCCACGAAAAGAAAAAGAAATATAGACCTTATATTTTAATTATTTTGTGACTTTAATTGTGACTATTCATTAAAATTTAAACTTTTGAACAATATATTATAAGGTGCTATATTTTATTGTGTTGAAGATTTTTTGGATTGTAACTGTACGAGTTTGAACCAGTGTCTAATAACTTAACCAAATAAATAAATAAAGTATTTCATTCGAATTTCATTGTATTGTGAATTTTAGATTTTTGTATTTTACTCCCCCTGAAAAAACATCACAAATATGCCACTGAGGATATGTAGGTAACGCAACGTAATCCAATAATTATTTCATCAAAAAACATAAATAAATACTACAAACCATAATTTAGATTTTAATGTTTATAACTTAATAATTATATCAATTTACAACTGGATCCTGTGTACACAATCAGATTCTGTAATAATTAGCAGTGTTAATTGCAATAGGTAATTAAATTAGATACAGTTGATAAGTAGTCATAATCGATATTTGCTGCGAAACTTTATACATAAAAATAAAACTAAATTAACAAATTGAGAACTGCAGTATATGCGCTCTTCTAAACTATGATTTTAAAGGACTAGTTTATGCTCTCTTGACTTTTACCAATAAAAAAAAAGTTCGATACTTGAGTATACTATACTTCTTTTTACCTATTTAATTTTTAACTCGGTTGGGAGGTTTATAAACACAATGCCTATTGCCTTTGGTCCAAAAAAAAAAAATGTACACAAACACCGAAACACATTCAAATAAAACTCCATCGTGATAAAACCAATGTATCACTAAATGTTCACACACAGAATCTAAAATAACCGAGGTTAATTCGTAAATATTGTGTTGAATAAATACAAATATTTATGTAACGATACTATATTTACCGACGTTAAGTCCTCATATATACAATAACGTAATTTTATGTGCTGTTAGCTGAGGTATATTCTCTGCTAATAGGTGTAATAGACATCATCATTACACGCACGCATCATCTATAGTGGATAAAACAAATAAAATTAACAAAATTAAAATTTATGCAAATTTCGATTTCAATCTTACGTATTTTTTTTTCATTTTTATTTTCTCAGAACATCGTAATGCTATTATATTGTGGTTTAATGCATCCGCTTATACTTTTTTTATATCTCCGGTATTCCAAACACGGCTGACAGAAATTTATGGTCTCATTGTGCTCTCCTTGCATCCGGCATTGTCATTACTTATACATATTGTATGTATGTCCAACACGTATTATATTATTATTATTATTATTATTACTATTACTATTGCGGGGTTTCGCGTACAAAAGTAGGGTGGCGATCTACAATTGGCCGTAAAATTCGTACCCATTGTGTCGCTATAAGCCGCGTTTATAATCGGCGTACATGTAATAGGCTAGTTATATCAGTTTAGCAACAAGAAGTCATCTCCACGCGTCGTTATACTGACACATTATTATATAACAATATCAAACGGGAAACGCACACCGTTGCATTATTTGTCATTTGACTACAATAATACATTATTGCTACCCGTGTTTTGTAACCAGATTAACTTTAGCGTGCGCATGTTGAAAATCCGACTATACATCATATTGACAGAAAAATACAACAGGAACAAAACTGATGCATATAAAAAGTGTTGGTCTTACATACATACAACATACCAGGTGTTTTCTTTTAAACGCAATATACATAAATAACATTATAATAACGTTTATTATTTTTCAAAAACCTACAATAACGAAAGAAAAATACACATTTCAGTAAATACCCTACATACGGCCTACCTATACGTGTATTATGTATTATATAGGTACCCGTATTGTGTTTATGGTATACCTTTATGAGGTATTCTTAATTATTAATTATCTAATTCTAATATTTTGATATTGACTAATAAAATCAGATCATTGTTAGTTCATTGTTTTTAGGATTTAATTAAAATTTTAAGTGTATAGCTATATTTATTTACCTATATTCAATATAATCTGAAAAATCAAATCATTATAATATTGAACATAATAAACAAATAAAGATAAATATAAATTTATCATATTTCCAGCATAGTGGTTTTATTTTGTACGTAAAAGAGGTTTTAACTACTACTTATAATAAATTATTTTCATTTTTATCATTTAAATGTTATAATTTATTACACGATAAAAAATTTAAAAATATAAAAACTAATCGTAAAGAAATAATAAATTGCACGTATTGGACAAGTTTTGTTTAGTTTAATTGATTCAATTATCATTAATATTATTATACAAAGGTAATTATTATTATTAACTCTATCATTGGAGTAATAGTATTTCATAGTTTCATACTAAACATTGGTTGTGTTTAATGTGTAAGTCATAATTGGTATTATAACGTACAATTTATGATGAATACCTTGATGCATTTTAATACAATCTTCACTTTATGTTATTTAATATTTTTAATGGTATACTTGCGTTGTTATTTGGTTAATATTTTAAAATTGTTTATTTAATGAGTGATTTAAAAAGAACATTAACTAAACATTCGTGATAAGTGTTATACTGTGATTAATAATAACTAATGACTGGTATTATACCTTTATTTATTTTTTTTTACTCAAATTATTATATCTTTTGTATAAAATATATTACACGATTCACGCTACTACATACGATGTACAAACTAAAATCCTATGACATGCCAGTCTTATGAAAATAATTATTTTTTAACAATTTAATTTCACAAATTAATTCGATCAATTTGTATAATTTATCAAAATTATTTTATCCTATAACAATTCCTATTAAGTTTTCTGTATTCAATTTATAATGACATTAAAATTAAAACTCATAATTATTTCAGCAAAATATTAGAATCATACTATTTATACTTATATAGTTATATCTACTTTATAGTAACTAGTAGATATAACATTTATATATTATAAGTGTCATATTCGTACAATCCCTAATACACAAATTTTTAACTTATAAATATTATAGGTAATAAACAAAAATGTATGAATGTACCTACCTAATTAGAATTTTTAATTGTGTTTATTCCTCATGATTTATATACTTAATTACTTAAATATCTGTAGAGATAATCTACGTATTTTTTTTTTGGAAGGGGGGAGGGATTATCAACTTACAATCTTTTTTAAATAAATTTTTCAGGTTTTTAACATTCCATAATATGATAGTCGTTAATTGCTGAAGTATTTACTAAATACAATTAATATTTCCATACATTTATATATATGTCACTGTAGACATATAGCTACAATACTGTCTCCGACTTTAATTGTACAACCAAGTGCCCATGGTGTAATCTTGACTAGAATGTAAACCACATACCTACGCAAAATCTATATTGATCATTTATTGAAATTTTTTTTTCTATTTTCTCTGTTTATCGTCTAGTCTCGATCATTTATGTTTTTACAACATCGAGTCTTTATTATATTATAGTTATTTCTAATAATCGTGAATATATTATAGATTCAAAAGCGCTGAATTTATATTGGTTTATAATAAAAAATGTCATAAACAAAATATAGATAGATCTTGAATGGTACCAAGTAGACAATTGTACATGGCACTTATATAAAGTTTTAATACATTTATAAATATTACATTAGGTCCTTAGAAATATAGAATACAATTTAATATTTAAAAATAAAAATTAATGTGTTTATGTATTTTAATACTTTTACATTTATGTAACATTTCTAATGATTCTAATTAGGTACATACACAAAAAATAGAGAATTATAGACCCATGTTATTGACCGGTTTAATTATTTTAACAATAGAATGTTTGTTTAAATAATCATAGTTATTAATTGCTAATAGCAAAACACAAAATAAGTAAAGGATTTTTGAACAGAAAGCTGGGATTCTAAATCTAACTTTATATGACAAAATAAAAGCATCGACTTCAACTTTAATCATTTGAGAAAGAGAGAATAATTAATTGTTGAAAATAAAATACCATGACGAAAACATAACTACTATCTTTTATTTATTTTATAATGAGCTCCGACCTACCTAACAAATTGTGTATATTATTATTATTATATTCCTAAATAAATATCAATATTAGATATTACTTATAATAATTAGATCGTATATTATGTACTTTTTTTTTTATATATATTATTTAGAATATTCACCTGGTTATTATTTATATTGTATACCTAAATTACCTGTTACCTATTACATTACTTATAATAAGTTATAACTTATAAGTGTTAAAACTTAAAACTGTTCTAATTTTACTAAATGTTTTTGTTTG
Organism: Aphis gossypii; assembly: GCF_020184175.1. Classification (NCBI taxonomy): domain Eukaryota; kingdom Metazoa; phylum Arthropoda; class Insecta; order Hemiptera; family Aphididae; genus Aphis; species Aphis gossypii. The sequence continues at coordinate 21,703,684 of NC_065533.1, read as the reverse complement.
ACCTCGAAAGGGTATTTCTATAGTAATGTATATAATATCAGATGAAAATCATTTGTAATTAATTTCACTCTTGAAGCAAAATCTTTGTTTAATGAATGTGATTAAAGAACTAAAATTATATTTAGGTATGCGTGTATAAATATAGTTATTTGTAACTGTCTTGTCCTAAGTTTAAATCAATATCAGATAGGTATTTCAACCTTTAGTTATCAGATATTGACAATCAGTATTTTATATTTAATTGTCATTGAATTATAATCAATTTTAAAACTAAAGGTGAGCATTATTAATGTTGACCATTGATACGAACTGCAAATAAATGTGTACCAAACAAATAGTGTCTACACTCTAATATCCGGTAAGCATAATTTCCGTTATTTAAATATTAAAATGTTAGAGTATTTATCTTATAAATTTTACACAAGTTATACATTTAAAGTGATTTGTTTTATAAACCTGACGTTATTATTAAAATTAATTGTTTTTGTTTATTTTAGCATAAAATATATTACAAATACATACCTATATTTAAGAACAAAAAAAAATTGCTTTTGAAAAACTCATTTTAAAGATATAAGCTTACAATTTAGGTATTAGTACACTTTAATAATATCAATAAATAACTAACATGTTTAAAAGTTCAATATAAATAACAAAATATTTTAATTTGGGCTTTATATACATCAGTAATATACTAGCTGATACCTATACCTAAATAAGAAAACTCCAATTACGGTATTGACTAAAAAAAATGTGCAATTTAATTTTTTAAATAGTTATTTTAACCTGGTTATTTAAAAAAAAAAACTAATTAAAATTGTAATTGTAAGAATAATAGTTTTTACTTATTAGTAAAAACTAAAAACTAAAACAAACTACATTTTTATAAGTCAATCGTATTGTAATATCGATGTTCTTACAAATTATATGTTATTCATAGTCAATAAAATAAATTTGCCTATTAATATGTAGCTATTATTATACATTTTAAACTGAAAAGATTTTTTTTTTTTGAAAATCAGCTATTTGTTCATCAATATAACTTCAAAATAAATAATTTGTCTGTACATTTTTTAATTTTTATAAAATTATAAGATAGTATATAACAGTTAACTAATTAAACAGTTCATTGTTATATTCTCATTTTCAAGTATTTCTTAATATAATATTATATTAATACATAATATTGTGGTTGAAAAAAATTTAAACACGTACCTACTACGATTTATGTATAGAGAACAACATCATGACTAATTTAATCAATAGATTATTGATACAGAATACTAATTAAACTATTGTTTACACTGTAATGCACGCTGAACTAAATTTTAGAATTTAAACTATAGATAGGTACCTATATTCTAATTCCCAGAAAGTATAATCAATACCATTGAAACTGAACTGGTACTGTACTTATAAGTTTATTGGTTATCAAGTATACAAAAAACATAGGTTCCTATACTAATATATCTCAATTCTTAAAACGTTTTTATAAGAGCTTACATTTTTTTTTATAGATAAATTTATAAATAATTATAATAAGTAACTAATAATCATATTTTTTTAAATTCTCAAGTTGATTTAAATGAAACGATATCTATTATTTAATGGTTTTTTTTATTCAATAATTATGTCTACACTACAGTATAATAAATTATTAATTATTATTGCTGATGTATAGCTGTTATTTGTTGTAGTGTAATATAGTAGTAAACTCATATTTACTAAAGATATATTCGATTTTGTTTATGTAATTAATATTTGTATAATGCACAACTAGGTACTGTATTATATAAGCGATTTTAGGATAATTTCCACAGATCAACCTTAACAAATGAATGCATTCTTAAAAATTTATATTTTATTAAATTAAGTACCTTAATAATATTTAAAATAATCAATCGTCAATTAGTTAGTAAGAGAATATAAAAAAATAACAATATTCAATAAATTTTAAAATAATGTCTGTACGTAAAAAAATTATGTTGAATTATAGTAATTGAAGGTTTATGCATTATAATTATTAATAAAGTATCTATTATTTTATGCAAACTGTAGGGTGGATGCAATAGCGTGGTGGCATTGGGTCACGTGTCAGTCACGTGCATTTGCGTAAGTACCGGATATTAAAAAGTATAAAATGCCCACTCGTCTCATAAATGTCACATTGTGTTATTGTTAGTGAACAATTACGTTTGTGTATAATATTTACCATTAATCAATAAAAGAAATATGGTTTACCTTCTAAATTAAAACAAAAATATTTTATTATACCTACATATATATATATACATACAGATATTAATTTATATCCGAATTATTTGAAATGTTTATAAAAATAACTAAAAATTTGAAATATTGTAGAATATAGCATATGTAGGTACATACATAGTGCATTACTAGCATAACATAATATTATATGAAAGTGGAAATTAAATTAATAAAACCTCTACAAAAAAAAAAAATATATTTAAACTATATTTTGTAAAAAAGATTTTGAAAACAAATGTTATAAATTAGTTAAGAAAAAATTAGTAATTAATATGGGTAATCAATTATTGTAAATGATCTTCAAAATAAGAGATAATTTTAACTTTCGTACCTATGTATAAATTTAAGTTAAGTACTTTACTGTATTTGATTTACATATTCTTAAACTATACCTGCAATGAAATAATTTGGTATCTGAAGGGAGATTTCTTTATCTGATTTTAAAAATCACCGAATAATCGATGTTTTGCTGACAGCCGCTAGGGTTTTTTTTATAATTTTTAAAAAATATAATATTGTGTAGGAACTAGGAAATCATATTAACACAATGATAATAAATTAATAGTTGAACAGATAGTTATTCAGATGAGCCTGTATATAAGATGTATAATGTATATGTAAGAACTAAGAAGTTGTATGAGTGTGAAACGTATTATATCTATCTTTGTATTATTAAGTGCGTGCTATTATTTTTTACTCTTATCTATCAAATAGAAAAATACTGATGCTTGTATTCGTATACAGGACGAATGGTATGTGATTCACCAAGCATAAATACCTACTCATCTATATTTTTCTTTTTATAATAATAGAATCCAAATTCTAATACTTGTAATTTATTAGTGTACTTGAGCACCATAATATAACTAAATACTTATGGTTCGTTTTTACCATTTAAAGAATTTCAATACAAACTTCTTTTTCTCAAATGAGATGAAAATATAATATGATATATTCGTGAATCATGATACAATTTAATTTTGATTCTATAATTTATTAAAATATAGATACAAACTATCTGTTTGTACTATTATGCATATAGAACTATGATAAATTGTATAATATTTTTATAATTTTGTATATGATTGCCATGCAATTTGATAAAAACTTGTGAGTACAAATTATTTTTCAATTGACATAAGTATGTTTATAACAATGGCCTAGCCAACATTTGAAGAAAAGAGTCCAATATTTTGTCAATTAAGTAACAACTACAGTAAGCAGTAGCTAAATTGTATTATAATTAAATGAATTATAATATTTTGAGTGTTATATTTTCTTATATGCTTCTGTAGGTAGGTACATATAAATTCAATATACACCTTATATTTACACTCTAACGTTCTTTATACACTAAATGACGATGACTATAATATATTTACATATTATTTATATGCTTATATATAGGTATATATATTATATAAGGGCTATAGAAATACAGAGAAATTTCTTTCTCGAGACATGAATATTTTTTTTTCAAATGTCATCGAAAAGGTGGGAGAGCTCTAAAACGTTAATTCAGGTACACGTTATAAAAACTATGAATGAAATAGGTTTATAATGGTTCACTTTATATATTATAATATTATTATTATTATTATTATCATTATACATGAACGGACTGAATCCAAGAAGCCGGCGCAACGTCGTGTGAGGTCCCAGGTGCCTAGTCCGAGGATGTGGTTTTGTTTGGACACTCGGGCACTCAAAAATTATTTACACAGTCACTCTACACTTCTCTATACCTCACTAATAACAATAAAACTCGAAACGGGACACCCCTACCTTAGTACTTGATGCTTTTTATTAAATTATGACCGTTGGCGCGCATCACACGATTTTTCAGTTGTATTAATTCATCTATACTATCTGCACGCCCAACACCGAATACACTTTGTTCTTAAAAATTCCTTTTTAAAAACATATAGGTAGGTATGTATCGAGTTATCTGTTTTAACATTGATATTCTAATAAATATTTCGAATTAAATAAATGCCTTAAAATAAAAATCTGAAAACGTTTATAACATATAAAGAGAGAAAGGGAGTTTGTCAATAACGCAGTGGTACTCTATTTGCAAGCTTTTATCTTCTACATACATTGAAAAAGGGTCATTCATAATACAACTAATATATAATCGACCACGCCAATAGCCAATCAAACAGAAACCTGGTAATATTTACTTACTTGCAAAGCGGATAATAGTAGCCATTTCCGTTTCGTATGAAAAACAAAGATGGGAGTACGGTATCATGTTTCCGTCTAGTCGAGTACACATAAAAGACTCGTCCTTCGTTTGCTAATGGATATGTCGGTTAAGCGAAAACGAAAATAAAGTAACTTCAGACGTTCACGACTACCCCTTGGAAGTTTATTTAGAATGTTTCGCTATGTACCTACTACCTACCTTTTAATTAAATAATCTGCATTGTTTACTGTTATTAATTTCCACCTTGAATTATTGTTTGCACATAATAACGGAACGTACACCTCTTTGTTATTTTATGTTATTATATTAATACGTATATATTTATATGGTGGGTATTGAAATATTAGTTTAAATGGGTATTAAATAACTACAAAATAAAGTTCGTATGCCTATCTATTAATAAAAATGAATTATGATACTTCAAAATTAAACTAAGATAGGGTGTAGAGATATCTAAAAACGCTTTAAAAATATTATATCCGTGTATTTTCTAATTAGAAAATGATGTGTATATTATATGATATGTTTACTTGTAACTTGTATAGGTACCATAAGTACACATTCAATATATTTAATTACTTAATTGTATCAATCTATATCATAGGATAGACCAAATAATTTAACACGATATTTTTAATAGAAAAAAAATACCTACAACATAAATAAATGATAAAACATTATCATTAATTTAATGTTTAATCAAACAAACACTAAAATCCATTTGTAAATTTACAAATAAACATTAAACATAATAGACTAGGTACCTAGTATATTAATGAGTAATGACTAATGAATGTGTAGCAAATAGTAATAAATAATATTTTATAGATACCTGTATTTAGGTATCTACAAAAAGCATTTAATATTATATTAATTATTATAGGCAGCAATAATTAATAAACTTGAGAGTAAAGAGTCGAGACTATGATATAATACATGTAACCTATAACAAATCTCAAACAACTATAGGTAGGCACCTACAATCAATAGATGCGATATTGACAACAACAACAAAATGGGAAAGTAGATTAACGCGATTTAGTAAATAGTAGGTATATATTATAGGTAGAATCTACCCATAAACAATTCAATTCAAGTGTTGAGTTACTATTATAAACAGTTATTTAGAAAGCATCGAAACTCTACAAAAGTATATTTACTTAGATACCAATACAAAATGCGAGCTAAGAAATACTAATAAAAGAATTAGGTATATACAAGTAAGATATTATTTTAAATTCTTGACAGAATGATAATGTATTGTTTTTATATTGATTTTTTTTTTTTTTTTAATTAAACATCTTTCTTTTAGCTGAATTTAATTTTTTTTTTTTTACTTAAGAACGCGTATAAAATTACAAAAAATAGGAATAGGTTTAGATTATATAGGAATATTTACACAACGCCCGTTTTCGGCAAAATTGATTTTTTTTTTTTTCAAAAATAAAAAAATCACGTAGTCTCAAATATTTTACTAAACATCTATATGAGTATTTTCTAGTTTAGAAGTCTAGAAATTTGAAATTTTAGACCTCATTCGATTTATGATGACGATTTTCAATTTTTAGTTTAAAAAGTTTGACGTTTAAAATTAGGTTTAGCCAATCAATACCAAACGTAAAACAAGTTTCTAATGAATTTTCTATAAACACTTTGGTATAATTGAATATGTATAGAAAAAATAAGGACTTTTTAATTATTTTGATGTAATTTAAAAAATATTAAACATGGAAACTTGAAAAATTATATTTTTACTTCAATTATCATTTGCTTTTTATATTCATCGATTTATCAATTTTTTCAAGTACTGAAAATATTAAAATTTAATTCAAGAACTCATATAAATTGTTCTCATAGAAATGTGAAAATATCAAAAATTCATGAACAGTTTTTTATAATTATAAAAGATTCAAATTTTCTTCTCATTGGAAGTGACATTTTTATCGAAACTATAAGTAAGTCGCATATTTTAAGTAACAAAATCATAGAAAACATTTAAATATTATTATAACATTAAATTGAAAAAGTATTATCCAACATAAAGAATTTATGAAATCAACTATTTTTATATGCTCTATCTTCTTAAGAATAAAATATTTAAGATTTCGTGTTTCATTTAAAATCATAAAAAGCACACTCTTTCTGAGCTGATTATCAATCATTATCTTTTTTTGTGTTGTTAATTAAAATACCACAAAATATAAAAAAATTATTATACTATATATATAGAAATAAGACTATTCATATAATTTAGATCGGTATATTTGTTATTATTATGATAATGATTTTTAAAGTTGATCCAAAATTATGTTTAAACTTTGGTCAAACGTTCATTTTAAGGCTTGTATTTACATGATAATGTTAACAATATAAATGCAAACCAATGTAATAAAATAATCAACATGCATTATCATGTATGATAACTATTATTATGTATATAATTCGGTAGTTCTTAATTATTAAGAATAAATATATTATTTCTAGGATTACAAATCTATAAAAAGCGCAATTATTTTCTATGCAAACTGAAAATAAGATTATAAGAACAATATGAGAAAAAATTAAACACATTCTATTTAAGGCGGCTCTTATAGCATTATTTAAGGGGGAAAATGTAGGCAATTTCTTGTCTTGTCGTCGTCGCCCGTAACTTAGTGTTAGTCGTAAGTGATTTTTAGTGTGAATACTGTGGGCGAACGGAACGACTGTTCTATAATCTATAGCACACATACTCGCATGTATAAGTCATCGTGGCACCCTTGAAAAATGTTTTTTATGTACACGCGACAATAAATAATACTATAAGCTGGTAAAAACTAACATACTTCAAGTAATCCAATTTCAATTTTGAAAAATTATTTTAATTTGATAGCATTTACTCGATGTTTTGTAGGAAATAGATTTTTGACATTTTGAACAGTTTGCATAGTTCGGTTTGGGGTTCCAAATAACTTTACTCGATTTCTCAAAATTAACTTGCACTTGAAAGTACTAACAAAAAAAAAAAAAAATCAAAAAGTTTGTCGTGTAATCATAGAAAAAGGGCTAAAAATTAAAATTTGAATTCTAGAAGTATGTTTATTTTTTGCCAGCTTATATTGGTCTAAATAACAAATGTATGAAAAATGTAATCGCTTAAAACCCCCTTAAGGAGGGAAAAAAATACTATTTCTTTCCTTTACATTAGCTACGCCTTTAACTATCTAGATAGGCATTATATACTGTTTGTTATAAGTAGCGGAAAAATTATTACATAATAATTAGTTATACTTGGATTTGTCAGTACAGCGGAATTATACATAATATGGCATACATATGTCAACGTACATTAATATTATATTTTATCCGTTTATCGAGATTATAAAAATTTTAAGGTAAATGTTATGTTTAATACAGATGTAAGGACTTTTATTACACATTAAATATTTTATAGAAATAATTTTTGAATAGTTTGAAATATCAAATAAAATTGTACAGAATATATGTGACAAAGCAAAATTATAAGTTATAACTAAACATTTAAGAATGACGATTTATTGCTAGGCTATTTAAGCTTCACTTTGGATAATTTTTCAATTAATGCTGTTTTATAAATAACATTTTTGTAACATTTAAATTTTAAATTTTTATAAATCAATTAAAAGTAGATAATTAAAAATAATTTTGGAATCTATTGGATTCATAATCTGTTATTGATGTGTGTGTTCAGTTGTAGTTTTCTATACTATACTTATTTTGTAACGATTGGTTTTTGTTTTATTACTTTTATTCGTATACAGGTAAATAGTTGTCATCATTGAGCTATAGTAATTATACAATGAAAACTATTAGAAATAATTAAAACAGTTCAACTTTTACCCTAACTATTTTAGACTATCAACTACTGAATAATTTACTTAAAAATGATTAAGACATTTTGATAATTAATGTATAAAGTACAAACTTGTATTGATTATTATCAAGTTAAACAATTAAGAAAACATTTTATTAACTTATGAATTTTAGAGCTTAGCAGCTAAGTCAACAAGTTTTCTGTAGAAGCTGTAAGGTTATTTCTGAAACCAATTTTTATATTTTAAGCAGAGTAGAAGAATAATGAAAGCTAGTGTTGCTGTAACGATTGTCATCATCGACATTGTACATTACTCTATATGTAAAACATAGTTAATATGCTGAATAGTGAGTGTTGGCAAATGTGGTCAAGCAATTATGCTGACAAGGGTTCTTACACATCGCATACACTTTAAATAACTGACCGGGACAGCAGTGGATGACCAGTAGTGAATTGCGGCAGTCGAGAAGTGACAAAATCAGAAGAGGACCAACGACACAACACTACGCCCGATCGGTAACCGTCAGTTAGATTATACGTAATATATATATATATTATTTAATAAGATAGATTATAAGATTGTTATAAGTTTTAAGGTTTTAGTATTAAGTAGTATAAAACACATCATATATATATATATTATATATACACAGATGTAATATATATATATACGTTGAGTCTTGCTTCACATAAGGTAACCCTGATCCTCAGTAATAGTATCACCCTCGAAAGTCAAGTCCCTGAGACCTCGTTAATATAAACAGAACTGCAAGTAAACCAATACATGGAGAGGGGACGTTACACTATGCTTCAAGATTTTACAATTATTGTACTATCACAGTTGACATATTTGTATGTAATAAATACAGATTGTATAAAATTTTCCTAAAATTTAAAAAAATTATTATAAACCTAAATAACCTAAATTAATTACTGAATGGAACAAATTAAAGCAAGCATCTATTTATTTCTAAAAAAAAAAAAAAAAAATACTAAAAGAGATTTAACGTAAAAAATGTACAATATCAATGGTAAAAACTATCTTATTAATATATGATAACAAACAAACAATATAACGACCAAACAATTAGTATAAAAATGTAACAATTTTAATTTTTGACTACTAAACTAAAATAAATTAAGTATGCCATTTGTTTAACAAACATATCCATTTTACATAATATAACAAATATTTCAAATCATCCAACAAACTTAGTGTGTGAACCTCGAGCTAAAATAACATTATCATCTTTCCTAAACAATGTCACTTTTAAAAATGCTAAATTTCTTCCAAGTTTAACAGTTTCAGAATCAATAACTATTCGGTCACCAACTTTTGCTGAATTTAAATACCTATAAACAAATAATAATAACGTTAATAAAAGTTACATACAATATTAATAATTATAATTTGTTAACAAATTTAAAATGTTTAAAACCTGATAATAAATATAATTATATCGATCAAAACAAATGCAATAATTTCAAATATTTATGACCTTATCTATTATATTTTGTTACTCTCACAAAAAGATATTGGAGGCTTCAATGAATAGCCTAGTGTGGAGGCATTAACACATAATATTTATGATTATATACCTATTATTCATAGTTTAAACACCAAAATAATTTAAATTAATAAACTAATATGAATTTAAATATTTTTACAATAATTATATCCAAAATAATAAATTGTAACATTAAAAATATACATACGAAACATGAATATCAACTGAAACACCACTATTTGGTGCCGAATCGATGTCTTCAACAACTCGTGGATGAGTCAATACAGCCATACTAGACAAAACATCTACAGCGGTAGCTGTAAAACCTCCATGAAGGGTACCAAGAACATTAGTATGTTGTTTTTCAACAACCATCTCAGCAATTAATTGACCATTTCCAGCTGATATTAAATCCACCTTTATAAATATAAAATAAAATGTAATTCATTTTTAATTTATTATTTTATTAGGCTTAAATATATAATATTTTAAATAGATACTTTATTTTACAATTAACTAATGCCATAAATATAAGTCATAAAAGAAACCATATACACCTTACTAATATTAATATTTTTGCATTCGATCAAACTAGAAGTTTCAGTTAATCAATTATTATTAGAATATTGTTGGATATTATCTAAAATTTATAACTGGGTAATATATACAAGTTAAGTTTATATTGTTATTCTTCACAAAATTGTATTAATAATTTAAAATAGCTTATTTTAAGAATGAAAATATAAAATGATGCTTCCTCTTCGAAATTCAAAAAAAAAAATGTATTAATGTTAGGTACCTACCTAGTTAATTTACTAAAATGTACAATAGGTACCTACTTACTTTCCATAGTAAATGCTTCCAATACTTATTAGTTAGTTAGTTCTACACTAGGTATGTGAATATTGTAGTATAACATACAATAATTAATTAGAATGTTAGTTACTAATTGCTATTTATAATTATGCAATGAAATTAATTATACCTTATCCAAAACTCTATCATGTCCACCACGTTTGATTGAATAATTCAAAATTTTTCGTACTGAATCTAGTACTTTGTTGCTGCACATTATAATATTATATGCACCCAATAATCATACCTGTTTAACAAAATATACATCATAAGAAAATCAAAACTATTGAAACGTAAAATTTAAATGATTTAATACGTAAATATCTTACAAAGACGGATGAAATATTTTAAACGATTAAGAAAGTTATTTTAAAATCTCAATTTTTCACAATTCGTCGATTTCCTGTAGTAACTAATTAGTTTTCAATGTTTTCACTGCTTTCAGTGATAACGCAAAAATATTTATCACGCCATAAATGCACCGTGCTCTACTCGTGTTACCATAGTGATTGAACATGACGACTACAGATAAGGAGGCCGAATTAAAGAATTAACGATCTAAAGTCTAAACGTCCCAAACCTATTGCACGAAATGTAGTTCAACATTTTACTGGGCGGAATCTATGATTTTAATTCAAATTTAAATATTTTATTCTATGACCCATCATATATTATTATGTATTATTATTAAAATAATAATATTAGACCGTCTGTCAATGTCGTGTATACAGGACCTGCACGATCAAATTCATAAAAAAGTAAATAAAAATAAAGTAAAATTTAGTAAAATTTTAATCAAATTGTTCTTGTATTGATTAATAGCAAATATACCTAAATAACCAAAGTCCGTATTAGATTATAGGTATATACTTTGAAAGCAAATTTAAAAAATTAGAATAATTCACTAGGTGATGATGTTTCCTGCTGAATTGTTAAATAAATTACATTTTATTTCCTATCAAGCCAGAGTTCTTAAATGGTTTTTAAATTTTTTTTTCTACGATTTAAAACAATACCTACCTATTTATAAATGAGTAACAAATAATTTTAGTACTTATTCACATGACCATTAGCCATACGACTATAATATGAGTAATGAGTATATAACCAGTGACCACTGCCCGCTTATGACACTTTCTACCTACCTACCTTCCCTTTATAATGTATTTAAAAATGGACAAATAGCTATCACTGTGGTGTTCAGTCGTAAGTGTAGACTGTAGAGCATTGAGCAGATCACTGCGTAGTGTTGTACCCACCTAATAAATGTGTTAAATTTAAATTCCATAATAAATTATGTGAGGTCAGCCTTTATTACTAAGTATAATATACTCAAATATTTGTATTAAATAATTATATTGCTATTATAGTAATTTATTTTACTATTATATTAATATCGTTATCGTAGATTGTTTTTTTTTTCGAAAATGTAGCATTTATTATTTAATATTTATAAATTATTAAAATAGTATATAATAGTATTTATAATTTATATCATATATTATTATGATGGTTATTGCCCAAATTTTAGCCTAGACTTACTGTAGAACAGCGTTAAAATATTCGTGGTATGATTTATAAGCAATACATAAATATTTTGAAATAGCATAATGCGTTTAGTAAAAAATACAGTCTCTGCAAATAGTGTTACCTACCTATTGAATTAAACAAAAATAACCAAACTAACCTAATCAAGTTTTAGCTATTTAAAAATTGAAAATTGTATACAATTTAAATTTAATTTAATTGATTTTCTCCAAAGTTATCCAAACATATGTTATTTATGGACAGTAAAATTACGTTAATAAAAATAAAAAAATCCAAAATATGCTCTAATGTCTAATGTGCAGTAAAGAATCTAGGAAAACAATCCCCTAATAACATTCATCGGAAAAAATAGCCCCGTACCAACTAAATACATTATTCGCTTTTATTATGATTTATATGATTAAATATAATAAAATATGAAATAAAATATTATAAATATGATAAAATATGCAAGTATAGCTGCAATCAGCATTTCACATTGTCGATAATTGTCATTTGTCATTTGTACCTACATAATTTTAAAAAATTTAAGAGTAAAAAAAGTAAAATAATTATCATTTGTGTATGATTTAATATATATTATAAAATGGTTATAGAAACTTATGTCAAAAATATTTTACATAATTATATCAAAATATAGGTACATTGTAAAATTAAAAAAAAAAATTGTTATGTATTTAATTGGTATGGGGCTCTTTTTTTCTGAACACGGCAGTTAAAATTTGTATTTAATTTTAGTTATTTTACCATTTTACAAAATAAATTTACCTATATCTTGCCAAGAATAATCTACACCATAAAAATATATGTAAATTCAAGAAGTCCAAATCCTAAATAATAAAAATGCCCACTACAAACCAAGGACACAATAATACGGATTATAATAGGGATTTATCATTTATAAACACTTTTTTTTATCATTTTTTATGTAGTTATTAATTATGTTTTTTGGTTACAGTGTCAGTCGGGCTTCGGTTCCCACTTCATTGGGATTTTTTTCACTTATACTCATTACTTATAATTACCAAACAATTTTTATCTTTAATCGGTTATCTTTAAGTACTAAGTAAGTATACAATTATTTATAATATTATCATTGAAAACTCAAAATGGTCTTAATGCCTTATCATACATTTTATCAACAATCATTATCGCTATCATTATCGGTACGCGGCATATATTAATGAATTATGCAATTATAGAAGGCTTAGAGGCGATAGCCGAATTTCAGTAACATTTTAAAATAAAGCTAGTTGAAAACTTCTTTTTATTGCTCATAGACCACAGTATTATTAATAATATTACATTAAGTTTCAAAATTACTGCATTACTAACGTTTACAATTTCCATGTTCATTATTAAAATTAATTATTAATTATTATGCATTTAAAAATGTATTTTTATGTTATTTGTAATTTATATTTAACTTTAAACAATAGTTGAGTTGAGAGTAAGTATGGGAGAGAGAAAATTCACCAAAGGTTTAGGGCGGCCAGGAATGGCAGCTCAACTTCGAGAAACTGTATCTCAAGTTGTCCGTGATAGCTCAAATAACGTAAGTCTTAATTAATAATTTGTAAATTTATTTCATTTGTAATTATTTTTTTTAATTATCTAAACTTTTTTTTTGCAACTTAATATTGCTTATGTAGTTTTGGAACTAATTTTTAATCTATTATTGGTGAATCTACTAGGTTTTAATTTTTAATGATTTTACGCATATTGCATATTATTCAACAATTTGAGTGTACTATTGATGAGACTTTTTTTTAATGTTAAATAATAAAACTATTTGGGGTAATTAATCCTTAACTTCAGCTTTTTAATTAGATAATACAATATAGAATAATTAGACAGTTAACAAATATTTCTCTACCTCAGGCCATTACTGTCCTAATTTCAAATATTATTATCATTAATTTCTATTTATCTAACATTAATATTTTCTCTACTGACACTTTATGGTAGCTATATAATGATTAATTAAATATAAAATTCTGATTTTGCATTTTAAAGTTAATACAGGTAATTTTAAAATTTAAGAAGTTAAAAAGTTCTAGTTTTAGTTTTATTTTTTTTTTTAAGTTCTAGTTTTTTCTAGTTTTAGAGTTTATCTTGATTTAAAAAATAAAATGTCATAGGCAGGTAAACTATCTAATTATTCGTAAAAAGTTGCTTACCCAATTAAACAAATTCTTATCTATTAACATTATAAAGAAAATAAAATAAAAATGTAATTTACAATGTTACTTTATAGTTATTTTTTCAAAAATGTTTAGAAGTTGTGATTACTTTGAATAAATAATATTATTTTGTTTTTGGCAGCAAAAATGTTTTCAAGTAGATCCATTAGACTTTGAAGACTATATTACCAAGAACCAAACAGTTTTTCAGAATGATCCTCAAAGAGAATTATTACTTTATCCTTCTGATGATGTTTCTGTAAGTTTATAACTAAATCAAATATTTTAAATTTTAATTGCATTGATTAATCATGTAATATTTATTTGATAGTTTATTTATATTTATATATTTTTAAATAATATGAAACTTTTTTTTATACATAGCAAGTGGTACTACCAAGAAGATATCGTACTATGGACCCCAGTATTCCTTCAAATGCAGACACTACAGATTGCTCACTTTTAACAAAAAGATGTATAGAAAGTTACTTATCAAACTGGAATGTTATACACTATAAATATAGTGCATATTCAGGATCATATATTCAATTTCCATCAGAGTAATTATATTTATAAAATTGTTCTGCATTAATTTAAACACTATATATCACTTGTATATTCAGTATTTATTTTAATTTTTTTAGGGTATTTAAAAATGACGATTTCAAAGAAGAAATTTATGAGATTGACACAGATCTAGATGGATTAGATAAAGTAATACATTATTGTTATTTGGTATGATATTATTACATTGTTTAACAATTATTAAATTCATTTTTATTCATAAGGATTGGAAAACAATAAAAAACGATAGTGCTTTATTCAAACAAGGGTATTTGTATAAAGGTCCGGATGGTGGAGGAGGCGCCTCAGAACGAATGTTTGCTAATTTAGCTGGTTCAAAATCATTCAAACGACGTTATTGCATATTGAAGTAAATTTATATTTATATCTAGGGCTAGGATTTATATGCATTTGCATGTTTTTTTCCTTAAGTCCAAATTTAATGGTTGTCAGATTTGTCCACGATTTGGCTTATTCTCGTTTAAATAGAACCAATTTATTTTTGCATATTTTTGCATATTTTGAACACAATGCATA
Source organism: Aphis gossypii (assembly GCF_020184175.1). Lineage (NCBI taxonomy): Eukaryota > Metazoa > Arthropoda > Insecta > Hemiptera > Aphididae > Aphis > Aphis gossypii. Next base: position 21,688,177 of record NC_065533.1, on the reverse strand, counting down.
TAATTGCATATTTATAGATTTTTGGAATTTTGACTTTTTTTAACTTAAATTTTCAAATTTTTATAATTTATTGTTAATTTTAAATGGTGTTTTTTTCATAAAATCGATAATTTTTGGTTTATCCGTCGAATTATTGTAAATATAAAGTATTACTATTATCTGTCTAAGAAATCGATATTGATTAACTCTAGGATAAATCGCATTATTTAAAATATGCACAAATAACCTCGTGTGATGTGGAAAGGAGTTTTAGTCAGTATAAATCTATTTTACTTTCAAATCGCTGGATGTTTGTATTTGAAAATTATTGAAACAACACATTATAGTAGCATGTAATAATGATGTAATATAAACTAATATTTATTATTTTAATGTAATAATAATACAATTTTGAATTATGATAAATAATAATACTCTAGAAATAATAAAAATTTGTTTTTGCATATTTTTGCATATTTTGGTAAATAAAATGCATATTTTACAATTTTTTATTGCATATAAATCCTAGCCCTATTTATATCATTACTAGATTTTTATTTAAATAATACTGTTTTAGCTAAAATAAATTTTTTCTTATCTGCTATAAATACAAATATATTTAATTTTAACAAATTATACATTTTTAGACAACAAGTGGATGGCACATATATATTAGAAGTTTATAAAGATGATAAAAAAGGTGATACCAAAGCAACAATTGTTATGGATTTATGTGACAAAGTAATTCGGGTAAATATTTTTAATAATTTAATGATCAACATATTATGTCATACTTGATAATCTTTTTATCATACATTGTCGTTAAATTTTTAGAATAGTAAAAAAGGCCGATTTTGTTTTGAATTACGGATGGCTGATACTGACAAAAGCTATTGTTTAGCTTCAGATACAGAGCCTGAACTTATGGATTGGATGACCAAATTACAATTAGCCTTGCAGCATAATAGTGACAAACGAGAAGATAAAGTACCAGAAAATAATAGTATGAACCATTTTGATCATTAAAACGCGTGCAATATGAGCATTATAGAATTTGTTATTGGATTATATAACTATTGAAAAAAATGGAGAGAATATCTTCATAATATTCAGTTTGTTTTAAATATTTAAACATATTAACTCATTTTATTAGTAGTTGGTTATAATTCTTAAAGTTGCCATTTAGTTTAATTTTGAGTTTGAGTTTCATTCATATAGTTATTTTGTTAAAAAATTGCATATTTAATTTGGTTTTATTCAAACATAAAATTCTATTTATTATTTAGTTTATTTAAATCATTTCTTAAATCAGTTACGTATTTTTAATTATTATAAACAAAAGAAGAAAATGTTGTTTAATTTTAAAGCTAACATTTGCAACTTAATTATTATATTAATTATTAGTGTTAAAATATTAAGTTAGATTTGGTTAAACAATGCATTTCATATCAAAATCAGATAGAAAAAGTTTCGAATGTTGTTCAAAAGTTGATTTACTTTATTTAGTAGAAAATACAGTAAATTTTTGATTATCTGCGGAATAACAAATTTAAAAATTCCCAAATTGGGAAACTTAACAAGAAAGTTCTTCCATCTTTTGATTTTATTACCCCTGGGTGGGACGGAACATTTTTATTAAATAAGAACTTTTTTTGGTAAGTTTTGAAGAGTTTTATAATGATGATTATAAACATATATACATAATTCTTATAGTTCAATGAAAGGAGACTAATAATTGAGAGTTTATTGTATGACATAAGGTTAAATATTGAAGTAGAATTTTAAAAAATGCATGTTTTTGGTAGTATACTGCAGAGTTATAATTATTCTATCTTAAAATAAAATAAAACCAATAGACCTGGTATGAAATAATGAAGCTAACTAGGGGCATGTGTTATTGTATTTAATACATTTTTAAGCGATTAGTCACTTTTATTTCGTTTAAGTTGAAAAATCTATCAATAACATAATATATTTTATGAATGAATTATTTTATAATTTTAAATTAATATGAATATTAATAAATATTAATATTAATATTTTATATATTACTTTATGCCATATTTTCTATTTTTTATTTGTCTATATGTAATATGTATATTTAAATTTTACTCTCTAATTAAATCTTTCATAATATTAAGTACATATTATGTACCTTACTAAATATTTTTTATGATGTAATCTATATTGATTCTTTACTACTGGATTATTTAGAAGAAATCACTCCTAGTGACAAGAACATGCCAATTATACCACCTAATGATAGTTTTGGTACATTAAAAGGGTTAGAACATAGTGTAAATCCTCAGTTGATGAGATACGCAAGAGAAACCGATTCGTTAAATGCACATGTACGTCAAGAAAATAGAAGAAGAATTTTTGCAGTTTATCCATTTGTACAACAAGTAAATAATATTCTTAGTATACAATTTTTATTATCGGATATCAGAAATAAAAATAATTTTTTTTAACAATTTTCATTTTTATAATATATACAACCTTTTTTTACAGCCTAGTAGTTATATTAGACAAGATGTTTTAAATCAACCAGCTGATACTATATCAGAACCATACAAAGAAAAATTTGGCCAGAGAGTTTTAATTGAATGCCAAGCATTGAGCTTTCGATTACAAATAAACAATGATGAAAACAACGGTTCCGCAAATCAAGTAATAATTGTTGCGTATTATAAAATAGTTGCATAAAGTAATTTCTATTTTAAAATATTGAGTTTTATTTTAAAAATACTTTTTTAAATAGCTAGAAAAAAATTTATAAATGTATCATTTAACATAATTTAATATATTATTTAGTACTAATGATTGAATACTGATATGAAATTAGTATATTTTCTACTTGTTTAGTTCAATTTTATTTGAAAACTTAAGATTTATCATATGATGAAATTGAACTAAAAAAATAGAAAATTTAGATCAATATTTCAAAAATCTTAAATATTAAATCTTAATCATTAAAAATGTTCATTTAAAAAATAGTATTGAGAATATAATATGTTATACATTAATTTCATAAGTTACAATTCTCAATAAAATGTAGATATTTGTATTAATTATAATATATTTCTTTTATTCTTTAAAGTATATTAATACTATGTAAATATTTGAACAATATACAATTGCTTTCCTTATCAATCATTATTAAGATTTTATAAGTGTTATATTTTATAACAAAATTTTAATTTAATATTTTTATTACGTATAGGTTGAACCATATTTTACAACAATGGCATTGTTTGATGTACGTTCTGGTAAAAAAATATCTGAAGATTTCCATTTTGATATTAACCATGACAGTATGACAAACCTACTTAATCATGATAATCAAATTGACGGTCATAAGTTTATTGAGATATCAAAAAATTGTAAAGTGACAAAGAATTGGTTATTCAAACAAAAACAAGTAATTATTTTATATAACTTTAAACATAAAAAAATTGTTAAGGTTAATGCAGAGAAATTCCTTTATAATGATAAATAATAATAACATTTCTTAGTATTATTTAAATTGTTTGTCTTTTTCCAGAATGAATTAGAAAAGAATATATAATATTATACAAATTATTAATGAATTATCACTCATTTATTCATTCTATTATACATATTTATTATTTATGTTAAGTGTTTTTTTATATTTTTAGGCAATAATGTGTATCTCAAAACCTCATTCAGATATATTCTTAGTTTTAAGAATAGATAAAGTACTTCAAGGTAGTATTGTACGTGTTTCTGAACCGTACATTAAAGCAACAACGAATAATAAAGATAACGGTTTAAAAGTATTCAAAGCTGTTAAAAATATTTGTCAAAGGTAAGTAGATAAAAATGGTGAAACTAAATATAGTTATAATAAATTATCACTTTATTTTTATTTTTTAGGTTAGGTAATTACCGAATGCCATTCGCTTGGTGTGCTCGACCTTTGTTTCGATTATATAGTTGTGAACTAGATACGTCTTCCGATTATATGACATTGTATAGACAGGAGCTTTCTAAACTAGGAGATGATGATATGATTAAAATACTAATGGAATATCGCAAGTGAGTTTTTTTATAGTTTTTTAATTTAAATTTTTAGATGATTTTATAAAAATAATTTATTTTAAGACCTGAAAAAATGAACAAATGTGTTATAATTCCTGGTCATGTCCAAATAAAAATTCAACAGTTAACCAGTCTTCCAGAAAGTAAGAATCAACAATTAATTATATTTCTTTTAAACACGTAATCATTGGTGTCCTTTAAAGTTTTAGGTAGGTAAGGTAGGTGGTATTAGTCATATACGTGCCACTTTCATTTTTACCTTTTCCTATAGTTTTTTTGTTATTGTTAAACAAATTTGCATAAAAATATTTCAATATTATAATATTTAATGATGGGTTTATTAAAATATTATTATATTATTTAACTAAATTTATCATCACAACAGTTGATTTAATAAATTATATAAATATCCAACCCAGTTTTATTTTATGTTAGTTTTTAAATTATATATAATTTTTTTTTTTTTAGATGTATTGACTACATGTTGGACTGCAGTTAAACCTTTTCCTACTCCACCTAGTCGAGATCATCCAATCATTGAAATTGCAGAATTATACCCAGAAGCGCATCCACAAACAACTTATATTAATCATATTTATGTGTATCCACTGTCTTTGGCATTCGATACACAAAAGCATATTCCTCGAGCTCGAAACATTACATGTATGGTTCAACTATTTGATAGTGATAATATTGACTCTAAGCCTATTAAGGTAATTTTATATTTAAGTTATTTTTCTTTTTGAAAAATGATTTTAAATATTATTTCAATATATTATAGTGTATTTATGGAACACACGGTCAATTATTGAGTTCCATGTGTACTAATGTCTTATACCATAGTACAAATCCAATTTGGTATGATGAAATTAAAATAAGACTTCCAGTACACATAACTCCAAAACATCACCTATTGTTTACTTTCAAACATATTTCGGTAGATGGTTCACGTAAAAAGCAATCAAATATTTCAGTAGAAACAATAGTGGGATACTCATGGCTACCTCTTATCTTCAAATCTAAGTAATAATAATCATATTTATCTTGTCTAATTAGTATTTTACATTGTATTATAATCTCAATTGTATTTTATTTATTTAGAATCAACGTGGATACCAAATGTTTACCCGTATCTGTTGGTTTACCAGCTGGGTATTTATCAGTACAGCCATTTGGTCTTGGAAAAGGAGTAAGCGATTTATTTTCTTTAATACAGTTAATTGTTATTTGTACATGTTACAATATAACTTGAATAATGAATTTCTTACACTAAATCAATCATCCTGTTATACTTATATGTAATTAATGATTAACTATTATAATAAAATTTAAATTAAATTACTTTAATAAGAACATGTGAATGAATACTTATATATTTATTTATTTATACTATTGCCTATTTTTATTGTATATTTTTGTCTTTTAATTATATTACAATAAAATTGAATAAATTATAAATTATTAGTATCTGTTTAGACTTAAAACACATGGTTAAATATTAGTTGTACTTAATTTTATAAAAATGACAATTTTAATTGTTAGAAAACTAAATTGGATTTTATATTTAGTTAATAACTAAAGTATCAAAATAAAATGAATACAATTTAACTAACTATTAATTATAAAGTTTAATACTTTTAAATAGTATAAATTTATAAGTAGTTTTTATTTATCTCAAGGCACAATTTTTAACTGTGGGTGATTTAAAAATAATTCAGAATTAATGATTTTTCATTCTGAAGATTAATCTAATTTTCAGTGATGTTATCTTCTCTATTTAATAATCATAATTAAACATTATTATAATATTATACATTATATTTGTTATTTATTTTTTTTTAATTCATTTAGTATTGTGGGCCAGAAGTGTGTTGGATAGACGGACAAAAGCCTTTATTTTCATTCAAGTGCCATTTGTTATCCAGTATTTATTCATCAGATAATCATATGCAAAACCTTTTTGCACATGCAGAACGTTTGGAACATAGTAAAATAACTACCATCATACCCCCTGAAACGGAAACATGTAAAATATTAAAAGTAATATAGACTTCTATTAAAATTAAATATGTGTTACCAGAATTAATGACAATGCTTATTAAGGAAAGGAAATAATATCACTGTACATGTTTTAATTTTCTAATAATATCATATAATGATTCACATTACATAATACAATAATATGTTTAGAAATAGCAGAAAAATAATATAATAACTATTAGTTTAATTTTTTTTTATATATATATATTTTAATTTAATTTATGTGTTTTAATTATTTCTGGTAACATAATATAAACAAACATAAATTATTTTTATATTGTATTTCTTAGGCATCGCACGCAATTGATTTAATTTCTGTAATCAACTTTTTACCAACATTATTCAATCAGTTATTTAATCTGCTGGCATTTACTTCTTGTGCCAATATTGCAAGTAATATAATTAGGTTATTGGTTCATATAGTAGATTCAATTCAAGAATCTGGTCGATGTGACATATTAAACATTTACATAAAGGTATGTGATTAGTTACGTTATTTATTATATTAATTTATTAGTTTATTAGACAATAAACGATTCATATAATACATATAATAATTAATAATCTCTTTATTTTATAATAACAATATCTTTATGTTATAACTTATAACTATATTATACGATCAAATTCTAAATAATTTCTGTAAATTGATAATGTTAAATATTCTTTTTTTTTTTATTGTACAAGTACTATACAAATTTAAGCTTATTAGAATGTATTCTTTTTAGTATATTCATTGATCCATAAATTAATTTATAAAAGTTAAATTAAGTTAGATAGATGCTTCTCAATAAAGAGAATTTGTGAAATAAGTACAGTATTTATTTTTTTTTCTTTTGAATAAAACAAACTATTTTTAAGATGTTAACATTTATAAGTAACTAATAATGTAAATCTACATATTTCATTTCAGTTAAAAATTATAAGTTTTTAAAATTAATAATAAAAATGCCAAAATTAAACCAAATTTTAGGTTGTATATGGTATAAAGTTTTTGAGAAATTGTTTTAAATGTAATCATTTAACCAGATGTTTTAGAGAAGATCACAAAAACAACCTAATCAATAATTAATATAACAAAGCCCATGAAAAAATAATAGCGTAATAATTTCTCGTTTTTCTATCTTGTCAAGAATACCTAAAAATGTACTTAAATTTAAATATTAGTTAAATAGTTTATAAGATAATTTTTATTTATAATATTTTAATACTGACTTTTTTAATAGATCAATAATAATAATGTAAATCTTTTTGATTTAAATTTTCAGTATGTTTTTACTACTCCTGCAACAAATACACCTAATAACACTGTGCACGATCAACTCCTAGCTCATTTACCAAGTTTACTGAATCCGGATAATACAGATTTTTTATTAATCAATAAATTTCTAGTCAACTCAAACTTTTTCTTTCAAATTGTGATAAAGAGTATGGGACAATATTTATTGACATCAAACAGAATTAAGGTACAATTATAATTTTATTAAAAATGCCTTTAATTTTATTAAAGGTATGTTAATGGTAATAGTATGTTAATATTGTCAAATAGAAATAATAAAATTATAAGAAACTTATATGAACAATATTCTTCCATGGTTATTAAATTAAAATTACTGTGTCATTAAAGTCACTATATTTAAAATTGATATAGTGATTATTTTAGTGGTTGCTGGATAAAAATTTAATATTATAATATTAATACAATTATACCATTACTTATTTCATCAATTTTTATCTACCCCTAGTATTATAATGTGTATTTCATAACTTGTATATATTCTTTAATATATGTTGTGCACTAGTGTACATTTTCTATCAAACTATTTCTAACTTATATTTTTTCTTCAAATATGAATTATGAAACTTATTAGTAAGTTAATTTTTTAAAGCTTTGTTACTTCTATAAATGTTTTATTAAGTAGCCCAGGTTAGGTTAGGTCAGCCTTCCTTCCCCATAAATTTCAAACATATCATGATGCTATGCTATGGAAATATTGCAAATATGAGTTGATAAATATAAGTATTTCTTTTTTAGAATGTAATGTTCCCTTAATATTTAATATTTAATTACCAAACCAACTGTAATAAAATTATTAGAATTTAAAGATCATAAACAGAAACAAATTGTTATTTAATTAGTATAATAAATATTTTCTTAACTATTGTAATTTTTAAAAAAAAGTATACTTGAATGTGTGATATATATAATATAACTGTATCAGTTTTGCAAACACAAATATATATTTTTACAGATGCGTCGTAATGAAAGGTTTTCTTCTGAATATCAGTCTCGTGTTCATCATATGTTAATAGAAGTACTATTGCCATATATCACGCTTAAACACAAAGAAATGCCATCACAAGTCGCCAAGTTGAATATGGCTACTGGTCATTTCTTAAAGAAATGTTTGACATTCATGGACCGGGGATTCGTATTTCGACTGATAAATGTATATATTAATACCATGTCAACTTGTGATTCAACTTTTGTTAGAAGTGCAAAGTTATTATTCATGAAGATAGTTATATCACACGAACACTATGTCTCATTTAATTTACCAGTCCAAAATGGGCAAACGCCACAAGGATGGTCACCACATTCTCAATACTACATGTCAGATGAATATTGTCGTCATCATTTCTTAACGGCAATATTGTTGCGTGAAGTTTCAAATTCGTTTTGCTTGCCATATGAATACCGTCACTCAGCTATTGCATGTTTTCGTGATTTACTTGCCAAACATGAACTTGATGATCGATATCAATCTAAGGTAAATAATAAAGTTCTTCTTATTATTTTTTTTTTAATTCATTTTTACTGCTAGTAGGTATACGTTAGCTTTAAATGATACCATTAATGACTATTATAATATATATATTTTTGAATTTGAGCCAAAATATATTCTTTTTAATTATATGTGGTTTTTAAAATATGTCTATAGATCATGAAAAGTATATTTAGGTTCAGAGGATCCTATTTTATTTTTTTCTCTCTGACATTCATATTAAGGAAAAAATTCAATATTGTAAAGAAATCAATACACAAACACAGATAATGTTTTATAATTTAAGTTTGACAATAAGTCAATTCACTCTAATATTAAATTTAACTATTAATATTAATGTATGCAATATTTTAACAGAGTTTTTACCTAAGATTGATCCCAACCCATGACTTCACTCTCATACTGTCGCAATAATCAAACTAATAAATAATACCAGCATTACAATAATTAAAAAAGGTTTTTTTATATTTCTCTTAATCTCTAATACCCATCAATTAAATACCTTAATTTTTACTAAACAAACTTATTAACACGACAATAATTGATATTGATTGAATTAATTCATCTCCAGTTCCCGTATTTTATTGCTTTAATACCAATTATCATAATAATTATAGGAAAATTATTTGCAACAATTTACAATAGCAACAATCAAACATAGATCAAAATACTAAGTTTAAGTTAGGATCTTGACTTTATCATATTGTCAAACTAGTTACATGTTTTTACAAATAATTTCCAATGTGTTGTTTTTAAAAATGATAAATATTTATAAATAGTTTACTATTTATATTCATATATTTTAGCTTTAGGGATTTAAAGCACTTCAAATATGCATTTAAAATATGTATTATTTAAACATTATTATTAGTAGTAAAAATAAAAAAGATGATAGCGGCCATCGTTTTTCTAAAAATAAGATTATTTTAACTTACACAAAAATTATAACAAGCTGTGAGTATAGCAAACATATATGAAGTGTATTGATTGTATTACTGTTTTTTTTTCAATTCAGCACTTCACTTTATTTGTTTGATTGATTGAAGTATGTAGATATAGTTTTTGTATTTAAATTTGAAGAATTTTTCAAAATATGCAAAAAGAAATTTCAAGTAAGCATTTTCTTCCAATTTTTTCAATCCAAACGAAATATGCAAAAATATGCACACTCAAATTTCAGATTGAATATCACAGTATTAATAAATGAATTTATTTCTCACTCTATTATTTTTTGGAATAAATAGAAAAAATATGCAAATGCTTTAAGTCCCAAACCCTAGGATTATGTATTATTTTTTTATATTTATTATTTGTAGTAAAATTTGATTACTAAATATATTAAACATGATATGATAATATATTGTTTATTTTACAGGGACAAATGGCCCGAATTGCATCATTGTATTTACCTTGGCTCGGAGTTGTTATAGAAAACATTGGTCGCTTAGATTATAGAAAACGAATAGTTAATCAAATCAAGCGTCCTATACATTTATCTTCCCCGAGGTATTTTGATTAACATATTTATACAAACAAATATATAATTGAATAATATAATTTTAAAACTTTTGAATTTTAGACCTAAAAACCTTCCTAATGATATTGGTCCAAGAATGTCTTTGAACTTGAGAGATTCTACATATTTTGCAGCCATCGCTAGTCACTGTAAGTTTTTCTTAATATAATTTTGAATATGTTAAGAATAAAAAAAAAAAGCTTAGGAAATGTAATAAGTAGCTACAATTATGGGGAAAAAAATGTTCTGAAGAGTACAAAAATACATGTTTGCATACAATAATTCGATTAAATTAGAGCTACTTAATATTAGAAAGAGATGCTAAATGATTTTATATAAATTTAAATGTCATTAAAGTAATTCATGTTGCAATAAAAATTAATAATATTTAAAATTATTCTATAATAACAAACATTTAATTGTATACTTACGACATAATTTTATTTTTTAGTTTATAATTATATAGATTCTATATTATAGAACTAGTGATAAAATTTTATACTTTAAAATGTCTGCTACATCTTGATTATTATATAAAATATCTAGACTATTATGTAATAGCTTCAATATTACTCACCTACATTTAACAATGGTCATACTATTGCCCCATCATAATTTTATAAAATGCCAAGTTTTCTATTTTGCCGTAGTATATATATTTTATATAGGATAAATAGTAATAATATATTATATTTTTTTTTAGTAACACCATCTAAAAAATTAATCAACCTGGATCATCAACAACATGAAAAACTGATTAAAACTGATTCTAATTTAAGTATAAATTCCTGTGCTTCCAATTTATCTTCTCCCGATCGAACAAATTCTTTGTCAATATTTTCACAAGAAACAGCCATTAGAAAAAATTCTTACGTGTCTGAATCGGATGTTTCAAATAAAAATCGTCATTCTAGATCTATTAGTGGCACACAAACATATCACATTAATACAGACACCTCAGTAAATGTAGTAAGCAAATTGGAACCCGCCGAAGTTAAAGATGTTCTTGTGTGTTTTTTGTTTGTTTTGAAATATTCATCCCAAGATCAATTAATATCCTGGTGGCGTTACTGTACAGAACCAGAAATTGTAGCATTTTTTAAAATTATTGAGTAAGTGAAACTTATAATTTATAAGGTTTAATTTTATTAGTATTTTACATGGTACATATCTTTTTAATGTTTATTATTTAAAGCATATTATAATATTTTTAGAATGAAAAACACATTTCTTCATTTTTTATGGCCTATTGTTTTATGTAAAGTTAAATTATTTATCTATGATGTGATTTTAAAAATTAGTGAAAAAACTCCATTCATATTATTATGTTAAAATGATGTTACACCCAGATGTATTATTTATTCCGTTTAACAAACACATAGCATAACAAATTTGCATGAGTGGGTTAGGCTAACCTGATAGATGATCCTAATTGCTAACTAATGAAGACTATTCACTAATGAGGTTCTTTCTCAACATAAATAAAGTATAATAGTTTAATTTATTTTAAATATAACATAATTCACTGTACAACAATAATAATAAATAATAATAATACAATAATAACATACTGTATAGTGTATATATTTATATTGTTAACTTATGATTGAGCATCAAACATATGAATCTATATAAATCTTTAATAATGTATGTATTTTAATGTACAGGTTAAGTTTACAAGAGTTTCGGTATATGGGACGCCGTTACATAGTGGAAGAAACATTAGCTGCAAATAACCGTGACAATGTTCAACCAACTTCTACAACTACTACAAAGAAATCCATGACATTACCTGCCCGAATGCAACCACCATCTGAATTTAATGTGGATACTACAGCTAATTTAAATTGTCAGACACAAATATCTCAATTAACTCCTCCCATATTAAGTAGTAATGGTACAGGCAGCATTGGTCGAGTGGAAAATTTAAAGAAAGGTTATACTTTAGTACTGATAGTATTTAGTATTTTTTTTTAGTGTAATCAGTAAACTTTTTAATTAAGTATTTGTAAAATTTTTACATTAATAATATTTGAGAACCTTTTTAATCACCTTTTAATATTATTAGGTTCCTACGACCTAGGTGTTTTAGGTGTTTATATTAGTTATTATGTATTTATATATGTATCTGTTTTAGATAACTCGACCAGTGATGACAACATGGCATTTCGAGTACAAAGTGAAGCCAATCTTACAGCAGAAGTGGGTTTAGTTGTCCTTGATGCCCTTTCATCCTATTGTGTACATTTTAAGGATACTTTAATGGCATACAATGGTGAAAATGATATCATGGAGAGTGTTTTTTCCACTCTCATGGCGTTCTTATGCATTCCACAATCTACATCAGTCTGTGGACATGTGTTTGCTACTCTAAGATCGTTTATTAATAACTTTTCTTGTGTATTATTTAAAGGTATTCAAATATGGTAACTTATCTAGCTAATTTAAAACTATTAGAAACTATATATGTAACCATTTTATGTTAAGGTACTGCTCATTTAGTTGGCAAACTTTGCTCCCAATTATTAAATGGGTGTAATAGTCGGTCTTCCAAAGTAAGACAAGAATCCTGTGCTGCTCTTTATCTATTAATGCGCAGCAATTTTGAACTTTCTTCGTCAAACATTACCAGAGTTCATTTGCAAACTGTCATTGCTGTGTCACAATTGTTAGGTGACTTGACATCTGCAGGTCTTAATAACTCACGTTTTCAAGAAAGTCTCTCATTAATCAATAGTTATGCCAATAGTGATAAAGTAATGAAAAATACTGGTAAGTACAAATTAATAGTTTTAATAAAAAATAAAAATAAATAACAATTTTGTGTGTTATTCTATGAAAAACATACTACACTCATTATTAAAATATTTTAAATATCTGTAAATTTACATAGCTTATTATTTTTAATTAGAATTTCTTATAATCTTACTATTTTAGAAGTTAATTTTTCAATTTTTAGTTCAATAATATTATTAACTGAAATATTATTTTATTTTCTTAAAACTTGAGGAAAACGGAAATTTTTAGTTTTTGACAAAATGTTTTTTTGATGAACTTAAGGACTAATAACTTTAGTTACCTACTTAACAGTTTACAAAAATATGTAAAATTGTATGTTAGCATTTTCCATTTTCTACACTAAAAGTATATTTTTCAAAATAATTTGACTTACTTTAAAATATTTATAGAGATTTTAAAGTTTTAAGTTTTATTTCTATAAATGTCGATAAAAATGTTTTCGCCCTATAAAAAAAAAATTGAAAGTTTTTATACATAGTTACATTGTTATTTTAGCTGTATTAAAACATTTAAAATAGACTGGTGCAATTTATTTGTATAAGCATTTGAAGTTTAAATTTTGTCAAAATCACGAAAATGTATAAAATTATCTATAAAAAGCCTTAGGTGACAAATACAAAGTTCCTCGTGAGCATTTTCAAATTAAAAAATCTAATAAATATTTGAAAATAATTTTTTTATGTATATTTTAATTTCCAATTTAGAAAAAATTACATTCAAACAATTATTTTGTTATAACTTATAACTCATAAAACATTATTCGTAAGAATTTACAATGAAATTACAATGAATTTTACTATAGATACCTATTAGTTATTACCTATACACAATTATATTTTCAAAGTATTTAGATTAAAATTATTTTAAGCTGTTTATTCCGTGAAACTATTCACGCTGTTTTACAGTAAGATGGTGCAGCAATGTTAAGAATTTCTCATAAAAATAAACAAACGTGTTTGTTTCGTTTTAAGTAAAACACGATATAGTAATCTGACTCCATTTCGCTAAAGAGGGTTAAATTTCCATAAGTGTTCCAAAATGTTAAAATTCTTAATAAGACCATGTATTACGTAAAGCTACCAATAATACTACTTTTTAGTAGCAATAATCTGTACTTAAATTTTTATCTATGTAAAATAAATCTCTTTATACACTACTTTTGAGTCCTAACAATAAAATTACTAACATATAGAACTTATCAACTATTTATTTATCAATTGCATTATGTACCTATTTATACTAAAATAGTTATGTTTGTTAAAAAAATTTAAAAGTGTATTCATATACCTATACCGTTTTTACTAGTAACCGGTCACTGTAATTAGACGAGTTTGGGTCTTTAGGGTTTCCAATGCAAGTGAAGGATTTAACAAGACGCGTAAGGACCGTTCTGATGGCGACTGCCCGTATGAAAGATCTGAACCACGACCCCGAAATGCTGGCCGATCTCCAGCACAGTTTGGCAAACTCGTATGCGTCAACACCCGAATTGCGTTTAACTTGGTTACAGACCATGGCTCGAAATCATGATGAAAACGGAGATTTTTCAGAGGTACGCATCACACACACACATAACTATACGCAACTGTAAATAATCATACTTTTTAACTACCTACGTATTATAATGTGTTATAACTATCGAGCTTATGTTTTTTCAGGCCGCCTGTTGTAGGCTTCACATCGCGGCGCTCGTGGCTCAGTACCGGAAACTGAAGGGAACGCAGTCGTGGGGCGCTGAAGCGTTCGGGAAAATATCGTCAAACATTGCCAGGGACGAGACCGGCCTGCAGCTGGACTCCGGCGGCGGCAGCGTGGCGGCGAACGACACGCTGTACGGAGAGCAGGCCTTGCTGGAACGGCTGGAAGCGTGCGCAGTCAGTCTGCGCCGGGCCGAGCTGTACGAATGTTTCGGCGAATTGTACAAGCTGGTCATACCCGTGTACGAGCACCGCAAGGACTACCATGCGCTGGCTGACTGTTACCGGACCGTCGGCAATGCTTACGACACGGCCGTGTCAGCCCGTCAGTCGGGCCGCCGGATGCTCGGCCGTTACTATAGGGTCACGCTGTTCGGACAGGTATAGTGTACATTCAGTGTTATCGAAACTATGTTAATAAATTAATGCGATTTCTTTAATATTAAAATCGGGATGATTCGCCACTGCATATTATCCTTTGGTATTTATACGTTTAATAATAGATATTCTGGTTTTCGAAACTTTTAAGTTTAAATAATTGGTATTGGGTTGCACAAACAATTAATTAACATTTTACTGATTAATATTGTTGGGCTAACGTAGTACTTTAAACACGATATAGTGCAGGTCAAATATTATAGCCATTTAAATTAATCGATTCTTTAGGCTGCAACCTTACATTAAACGCTCTATTTTAAAGTAATGATTTAATCATTATTTTTTTTTTACTTAGAATCGAAGAATTACCTAACACGTTGACAAAATTTTTTTAGTCTAAAACAATTTAAAATTCGTAAGAAATTATTGAGAAATCTTTTTTTATTAAAAATAATGAATTTCTTAGGTACCAATATTCTTGATATATATTTTATGTTTAATAATTAAAACTTAACGAATAAAGTACTTTATTTTATTAATATATAATATATATATTAAAGACTAACGAGCTTATTATATTAGTTATTATACTATTAATTTTAAGGGTATAAGTGTAATACTTATATTAAAGTATATAACTGCTACAATCCTACTTATTGGAAGCATAAACACCTTTATATATACGTAGGTATATCATATAAATTATAAAATATACCTAATATAATATCAAATATATATTATGTATTTATATTTCACAAAGTTCAATATCATACTATTATTGTCATTATACTGAAGCTTAATAAAACTTATTCCTTATTGGCTTACATTTTTTTTGTTAAGGCATATTTTGGTGACCAACACGGCGTTGAATTTGTATATAAAGAACCAAAACTAACACCTTTATCGGACATATCTGAACGATTACTATGTCAATACGGTGACAAATTTGGCCGGGACAACGTACGCATAATTATGGATTCAAATACCGTAAGTATTATATAAAAAATATTCCAATATAAATATAAAATGTACGTTTATAGATGGTAGTTACTAGTTCATTGAATATTTGAATAATTAAATTACCTAGTTTGATTTTCTTGATTTTGTAATATTACTATAATGCTTTTGTCTATATAGATTTCCATTTCTGAATTGGACGCGAAGTTTGCTTATATACAAATCACTCACGTCGTGCCATACCATGGAGAAAAATACATGGAAATCGATAACGATTCAATTTCTGAGTTTGAACGCAATCACGACATTGATAGTTTTGTTTTCGAAACACCGTTTACACTTGGTGGCGGCCAATCTCAAAGTGGTCCGCGCGAGCAATGGAAACGACAGACTATTATAAAAAGTAATATTTCAACATTTTATATAGTTAAAATAAGTAGAAATAGAGCAAAACAATTTATCGTCAATAATTAATATTTCTAGCTGAGTATAAATTTCCATATGTCAAGAAACGTTTACGGGTATGTGCTAGACGTGAAATAGAACAATGCCCTATACAAGTAGCCATAGATGAAATGTGCCAACGAGTTCGAGAATTGAGACAAACTGTTTCTGCTCAGCCAACGGATGTAAAAAAATTGCAACTACGTTTACAAGTACAAAATTTATATTAATAATATATTTTATTCAACATATAATATAATAGTATTAAAAACATATTAATTAAAGAACGTTAAGTACCTACTACTTATACTTCTTTTCTGAGGTTTTTGTAATTTTCGTGGGTTTTTGATAAATTTAAATACTACCTACCTAATATAAGTGAAAAATAGTATAGGTATAGTATTCAATTCTTTTTTGTTAACATATTATATAATTTTTGATGCATGGATATATGGCATTGTTATTATACATGTATGGATATTGGAATATATATCTAAATATCTTCACTTAACATACACGTTTAGGTCAATATTACGGAGAGAAACTATGGGTCTTATTCAAACCAAACATTCCAAATGAAAAAATATCTACATACATATAGAAATATAATTTTTAAATTTAAACTAAAAACATCAAAATATTTCTGTATAAGCTCGACAATACGCATGTATAGAAAAACTACATTAATTATAATCATAAAAATGATGTGTTGCATTAAATAATTACAATTTCTTTTAAATTATTAAATTTTCAATGTTGCCAAAATATTTTTTTAATGACTAAACGATCGTTTCACATCAACCACTGTATTTGAAGCATATTTGAAGAACATACTATCTGAAGGCGATAATTCTAACATTTTTAGAAGGGAGTCTGACAATCATTATTTCATTGATTGTTTTAAAATCAATATATCCTGATTTTTTTTCTGCAACAGCATAAATTTTCTTTTTTACAACATCTCCTATTTGTTCGCTTGCGAGATTTTTTTATTGCTAATTAGACAATTTGCATACTTATTATTACTTATAATTATATTAGTATATGACACAATTTCATAAAGGATTTAAGTTTTTAAAAGGCTTAAGACATTTTTATAATACTTATTTTCTTCTTTTTGTGTTGTTTTTATAGTTTTTTATGTTGTATAGTATAAAATATAATTTAAATTACTTTACAGGGAAGTGTTTGTGTGCAAGTCAATGCCGGTCCTTTGGCATATGCTAGAGCGTTTTTGGAACCTCAAGCTGTTCTTGAGTTGCAGGCGGATAAAGTTCAAGACCTCAAAGATACGTTTAGGTGAGCTTATAAAATACACTTTACACAAACATTATGCGTATATAATATAATATATTCAAATATATTCTATAACGAAAATGTATAAAAGGTACGAGAATAAATGCATAAATTATTCTGATCCAAGGGCAGAAGGAGTTCGTGTGGATATATGATGCGCCAAACCATATTTTATTTTAATCAAGTTTTCTTCACGTGAAGTGAACGTATTGGCTGTAAAAGACATTGTCGAAGTAGTGATTATTGAAATTTGTTTTTTTTTTTATAATTTATTTTTTAATAATTATCAGACTAAATAGAAGATACTAGCTGTGAGTATTCAGTATATAGGTCATATTATGTAGGTAAATTATGAAAAAAATTACTGCAGCTAGTAGTCTGAGCACAAATTGCACAAACATTAACTTAAACGATTATTAAAACTTAACATCCAAAAGTTAGCGATTTTTTTAAGAATAACTGTAAACTCAATACAATTACCTACCTCTAACAATGAGTATAGTTATATAATTATATTGTATAATTATAGTTATCACCCGTAATATTTAATATTATCATATCCGACTTATTAACAGCCATTTATTTTGATTCTCGATCGTTTAGTTTTTACATTTTACTTAACATCAAGCACGACAATCTCCCAGTTTGTTTGAAAAAAATTGATTATTATAATTTTTAATCGTTATTTGTTTTATTTTTTTTGTTTTTAAAAATTTAGAGAATTTATCAGCGCATGTTTTGATGCGTTGAAGTTGAATCGAATGTTAGTGTCTTCCGATCAAATTGAATATCAAGACGTAATGCAAGAAAACTTTTTGAAAATGTGTCGGGAACTTTCAGAGTGCATTGAAAGCGATTCTTTGTGGCGAGATGTGTTACAATCTTGTACATCTCCTGGTAACGATAGTCGAACGCTGTTTACTGCAATTAGTGGTGCGAGTCAAGATTCATCAAATGCATAACACTTGAAATACAGCTCCAATTTAAACAAAGTATAATTTACATAAGGATTCATTTTTATTCTTCAAATTGTTACTAACCTAAATATTAAATTATTTCTTGTTATTATTATTATTATTATTATTATTATTATTATTATTATTATAAATATTATAATTATTATTTATTACTATATAACTATTTATATTATTTTTATTATGACTACCGCCATTGTATAACTATCGCCTCTCCAACTTTTGCCATAGAGGCTTTGTTATTATTTCATTAAGATAATTTTAAAGTATTTAATATAGATAATCTATCTTACCTGTAATTTGTAAGGTGTAATAAAATATTTATACTTATTGAAATTAGGTTAGGCTTATTCAGTTTAAATATATTGTTCAACACCGTATTGTGTTAATCAAAATTATGGATGCAATTATCCTTCTGCACTAAGTTTACAATTATTATTAAAATGAAATTTTCTAGAATAAGATCATTTAAAATTAATTTTTATATCGTATTACAAATATATTATAGGCATGTTATTATACATAGCATTTGTATGCTTTTTTTACAAAAAAAAAAATACGTTAATTATTATTATATAATAATTTTAATGATAAAGTATTGAAATTTATGACTTATTAAGAAGTAATACACCTGTTGAAAAATAAATAAAATATAAGTTGTTAAGTTGTTTTATAACTTTTAAATCATAATAATATATTAATATACCTATCTAAGTCTTATATATTTTGCACTTTGTTGCCCATTAAAAATGACACATCATCTATGATTTAAGTTTTGTTCAATTTGTTATTTAATACTCGATGTGTTGATAATCATAACTTAAAAAAAAAAAATGATTATCTTACAATTTATATCGTAAGTGGTAAAAGAAAGTCTCATTTACCTGTCAATGGTGGCAAGTTTATTGTTAATACGAAAATTGTTAACCATTACATATTTAAAATGACTTGTTAAATAACTTAACCAAACAAAACACGATCATAGCTATAGCTGTACCATTACATGTTGAGTGCGACTTTTAATGGATGGTTTTGACCAAATAAAAATATAGCTCTAAAATGTATTCATCATAACTATTTTAATTTTTAAAACTAATGGCAACCCTTTACTAACTAAACACAAACCCGTAAGTACCTCTTTAAAATACATATTTCGCTAATATTTTCTTAGTATGCACTTACATTATAAAATAAAGGTACAGTAGTACTCCGATTATCCGAACTAATTAATGTCAATGGTGGTCCTGATAAGCAAATATGATGATTGACATATGACACACCAAAGGTTATATAATTGTATGAATATATTGTGTGTATGTATTTATTATTAATATGCACGTATATAATTTAAAATTCATAACCATAATCAAATAATTTTACTAAAATATTTAACTGAAACAAAATAAACTTTATTTATAATATGTGACATATTTTAAAACTAAAAAAAGCCGACTTTTGCTTTTTTTTTCTCTCGTCCGGTTGATTGAAGTTCAGATAATCAAAGTTCTACAGTATTGTCAAAATGCCAAGTCTATGGTGCCTATAAACTATAAGGCTCTATAGTGACTCACTGTCAGTAAGAACAAATCCATTTATATACGTAAATCATAAATTAAAATTTGGTGGGTACTCATCTTGTATGCTACCTACTGTAAGGGTTTGACACTGACAGCAAAAGTAAGTAGCTTTAACTTTTTCCACTATGTAATATTTTATATCAATCAATTAAATTATATAGTTAATTCACATACATTCTCTAAGGACAGCTCTTCTGGTTGTGCCATAATTTTGTAATAACTTTAAAAAAACATCATATACCAGTAAATATTATATTCATAGATTAGATTTTATTAATTAAAAATTGTTGCTTAATATACGTGAATAAATAATACACAATAAATTACATTTTTTATATTGACATTATTTTATTAAAAAAAAAAAAAAAAATTATAATTAGTACAAAATTGTTTTAGCAAATCATTTTTCAAGCGGCGCATAATTGAGAAGTTTTTCAATTAAATCAACATGACCGAGTAACATACGTCTACAACAATATCGTTTAAGTCCAAGGGCATCCAAAGCATCACTGAAAAAAATAAAGATACATAAAAATGATAGATAAATCATACTAATGCACATATTTTATTGTTGGTTAATTGTGAATGTAATATAATCACATTAAATAATACAGAAATAATGAATAATCTAATATATGCAAGGACAAAATTACATACTGAAAAATCAGAAACTTACCCGATGCCTACTCTATAGGCCACATTATAAATATTTAAGACAGATATTTCATTAAAAGTAAGTTGCTTTACAAGAAGCTTAGTTATTAAGTTGTATGTCAGATGTTTTAAAATAAATAATTAACATATTATTAAATTGTTAGACAATATACATTGCATTGCTCAACTATAAAATTAGGTATAAGATTTAAATTAATTTTTAGCTGATAGTCTAACTAATTTGTACTGCATTTATAACTTTTTAATTTAAGGCCATAATATCTATAGAATGGTTATTGGGTTATTGGTAAACATCTACAAAAATACTGGAGAACATAAAAAAGAAAATAAATTGCTATTGTGGGTGCTTTAATTTTCTGGATGGAAAATATCAATAATGCAATCCTGATTTTATACATAATAAATAATGTATAAATCATCAAGCAAGGAAAATACTTTTAAAAATAAATTTAATCAATCAATCAAATAATCATCTCGATTATTTATCAATTATCTATCAAAACAATATTATCTACTATAGAAATATTTAGTTCTAAGAAAAAATGTTAAGATAAATTATAGAAGTTTTACTCAGGAATAACTAGCTGTCCTAAAACACTTTTTAGGACATTATAGCTCTATATTTAAAACCAATACAGTCCCAGACCATGATGTATAACAATCTTACTTCAACTCATAATTGATTCATTAAATGTTAAACGATTATTAATATAACCCAGCATAAAACATTAAGAGGATGTCAGGGTAATATTTGTTTTCTCTCTCAGACCCACATGCAACAAAGATAAAACTCTTTCACATAAAATAGTTTTTTTTTTATGGTTTTTGAGTTATCTTAGAGTAAAATCACCTATTACAAAAACTATAAAGACTAATATTTTCGAGAGTACGACACATCAGTTTTATATTTATTGTTATTTGTTATTTGATTTTGTATTCAACTTTTGAAATCAAAAATCAAAATATTGTAAATTTAGATTGTTTTGAGACAATATTTAGATAAATCGATAAGTCATACTCTCAAAAATATTATTCTGTATCGTTTTTGTAATGGATAAATTTACTCTTTGATTACTCAAAAAATAAAAAAAAAATTCTCCGTAAATGCATTTAGTCTATACTGCGCATGGGTCAAAGACAGAAAATTAACTATGTGCTGACATCCTCTTAAAATAAAGAAGCGAAAGTTTTAAGACACTTCAATAATTGACAAAAGCAAAAGCAGTTTAATAGTGTTAGACATTCACTAGTATGCAAAAGGAATTTTGTATACCTATAACTAATAATATTTTTATATTCAGTAGGTGCTCAGTAAACAGAAATTAATAATGACGTAGGGGGTTCCACCGGTAAAGTTTGCTCATTTCTAAACCGACACATACACAATATTAATCTAACCAATATTCATACTATCATACTTAACATTAGATATTTTATACAACTCACCCTTCTGTGTATTCGGCTTGTAGTAAGCCCAGATAACTCTCCCATTTGTTTGCTATGACTTTTCCACACGTAAAGCACCGGATCGGAATGATCATTTTGATAGATTTATGGCAAATAACTTTTTAAATTCGCTAAATTACACGAATAAACACAAAACACACAATCGTAAAATATTACGGTTGTTATCTACGAACAACGAACGCGGGTTATATACTTATATAGAATTCGGGATCAATGTTGCGGCCGATACGTTCCCTTTCGAACGGATCGCTACCGATTCTCCCAATTTTTTTTCTACGCAAAAATTAATTCTCTGATTATATTCATTCCGAAAAATACATTTTCTTTGAAAAACTATTTAAACGGCAATTAAATTATTCTCTCAATTTATTTATTCGCAAAATCGGGAAAATCGGACGTTGGAACAACCGTATTTTGGAAGAATTAAGCCGCTCCCGTTTCTCGAACGAGTGAACAGCTGTCGGCGCCGGTGGCGCGGCGCACCGACGAAAACGTGGTATACGACTTCGGCGACAAAATAAGCGAACGTCAACAACTATAGCATAGCCCAGCCACCACCTCCAAGCCTATTACGCAGTGGAATAATTAATTATATAATCGTATCCCTATCACGTGTTCCCCTCCACAGCAGCTGATCGCACGGGAAGCCGCGAGCCAGTGTATAAACCGGATCGTTTGAACGTTGCCGGCGCCGACCGACGCCGACGGATTACGATAATAATATTCAAACGACCGGCCGAATCGAGACCGGCGAGGACAGGTTCGTTGGACTCGGGTCAGTATCGGTTTTCCCGTCGGTCGGCCATTTTAACGATCGTGAGCGTCGTCGACGACTGCCGCAGCATTCGCATATCCGGTTCTTCGCCCGTCTGTCGATGTCGTTCGGTCCGTTGCGCCGCTGAACGCTACGTAAAATATCTTTGGCGTATTATCGTTGTTATTATTATTAATCTCTCTCGTCGTTGATCGCTACAGACAACATCGTCGCGTAAACCGCACGAATCCGTTCTGTGACCAATACGAGAGCGTTGTCGGTCCCGTCCGGCACGGTGACATAATCATTAATGGAAGACATATCGTACGCCGCGTTTGCAGCTGCCGAGGCTTCCATATTCGCGGCGACCGCGGCCAAAGAAGCAGCGACCGCAGCCACCGTAGCAGCCAACGCCGCCACTTTGGCGGAAGCCGCGGACGCGTCCAAAGCGGCCAACATCTCTGCGTCGATAGCGGTGACTGCAGCCGCGACAGCAGCGGCCGCCGCCGAAGCGTTGGCAGAGATCGTAGCCGAAGCGCTGCAGGCCGAAGAAGAACTGTTGGCCGATCGCACGGCTGCTGCCGCTTAAGCCAGACGTTTTGCGTCGGTTGACCGCCGCACTACTTGCTCGGGTGGATAGTACGTCAATCGTCTCGTCATCGTACACCAGGTAATAGAATCCTTGAAATTTGTAAACGCGATCAGCTACACGTAGCCAGACAATTTCCGTCGGGTGGGAAAATTCATTTAGCCCGTTATACACAAAAAAAGAGCGTCTGGCCCTACGTTTTTTACTGGGGTACAAAAGTGCCTATCATTTACCTTTCCTCTTAATAAAAATTAATAACTTTTTATTGATTCTTTATAAATTATAATTAAACCTATTACTTACTATTATTATTATTATTATTGCATTATTATCATTACTGTTTGTTATGTATGACATGGTATAAAATATTTAAGAAATAAAAAAAAAGTGGTTATATTGCTGACAAGTGGCAGTTATTTGTTGATTTATGAAACCTAATATTAAATACAAATAAACAGATTGAAACAATATGTAGTAGTACTTTGGTATTAAAAACACATCAGTGCATATAAATAAAAATCAGTCAAAATATTCAATGTTATTGTTATATTTGTACACAGTTTGTATAAATAATACTTGACAAATTATCTACTAATTTAAATTTATTATAAAATAATTCTTCCAATTTATATGATTTGTAGAAAATCTGTCATTAAACATATCCATGTCTAGAGTTTTAGTGACTTTGATAATATAGTATTGATATATAGTATTTTCATGAATATAATCAATATTATATTATTATAATAGTATATACTAATAGTTGACAATACACATATCATAGTACACAATTTATCACAGTAATGCAGATTAGGTACTAAATGGATTTCTCAATAAAATAATACAACTGTGTTAATTATTATTTATTGTCAAATTAAGTGAACAATTTTTTTACTCCCTAAATCGATGTTAAGTAATCTACGAGAAGATTGAGCTAAGAATTAATATTAAATTGGATGGGCCGGCCCAAGGCCACAGCAAATTTAGGGTGGGCCGGGCCCACTTAGGCCCCCTTGGCTATGTACCTAACACGTGACCGGTTAATTAAATTTTTTATTTATGTATTTGTTTAATTTCTAGCGACAAGAAGTAGATCGAGGGCCACTATACAATCCAATATGATTATCAACACACCTGTAAGTATAACCGACATCTGACACTGGTTCAGGTTCTCGATTTAATCATATTCGTTTGATTTGTTCGTATAGGCTTACACGGTTTCGGATAATATTCCTTTAGACGAAAACAATGAGGAATTCATTACCGCCCCTGCAGTGTATGAACCGTCTGAAGATACCTTTCTGATGTTAGATGTTTTGGAATTAGATCTGGAGCAAGTGATAAGTACTCGATTGTCAAAAACTAACAAGGTTGTTGATTCGACTGCCAAGTGTGGACCACTGCTGGTTGTTGAATTAGGTAGTGGTTTTGGCATCCTTACTGCTGCTATATCAAAGGCTTTCTCTGATACACTTTCATCAATTGCTGTAGGAGCTCACTGTATTGCTATAGATATGAACCCAACTGCTTGTCGTAAAACCATTATGACATGCAAACTTAATGATGTTGAAGTGAGTAAATATTTTTTTAACCATTTTTAAATATTTAGATATTGGTTTATTATCTCCAAATTGATTTATTCTAACAAAAATATTTTTATCCCAATTTATTAATTAAAGCAGTTGAAAAGCTTTATATGTTAAAAATAATGCAGGACACACATATTTCCTGAAAAATAGATGTTCAATGATAAATGCTGTTTAATTAAGGAAAGTTTCATAGTTAATTTGCTCAATGACTATTGAAAATATCATATTATCATTAACCAATATATTAAACATGGTTCTATAATTTTTCTAGGATATAATTGCCAGTTAATAATAAATTTTTTCGATACTTTAATAAAAAAATAAAAAACAATTACCAATATTTCAAATGCCTATAAATAGAATAAAATAAGTGAAATATTATGAAAATTACATCATGTAAAGAAAGTGCCAATCTTAATAACTGGTAAAATTTTCAAGTATCTACGACTTAAACTTTTTGAGAATAATAACAAATATTTAAAATTGTTGAGGATAAATTGTTATTGTTACGCTAGGTATTTCGTAAAAATTTAAAATTCAAACACACTTAAAATTTTTCCTATCATGATGTTTCGAGTTTTTTCTATAGCTATTCGAAGGAAAACTTGTATTGAATTTTTTAACCTTAGATATAAACCCCAAAAAAAATTAATGATTTTGCAACTACAAAATTACTTGCAAATTATTCGCGATTTTGACATATATCGTTTAAATTTGAACTATAAACGTTAATAAAAAAAAATTGTGACCAACAATTTTTGATTTTTTTTATTTACAATAAGAAACCTTTTATTAAATTTTCAAGTTTTTTTGGCCATCCGACATTTTTTTATCGACACTTCAAAAAAAATTCTCAGAAAAATCAAAATTTTCAGTTATCAATAAATAGCTCAAAAAAAATTTCAGAATTTCATGAAAGCTTTTTTCGACTCATTATTTTTATTATCACTTATATATTATTTATTTTTACATAAGTGTTACTACTGCAGGATAACTCTTTAATTCAAACCTTTCATGTTTTATATTATATTGCCTCAAATAATTTTATTGTAAAAAAAACTTGATAATTTTTTAATTTATATTACATCTTTAAAAAAACTCATTACTTTATATTAATTATATGATGTATTTATTATTATGAATGGTGAGAGATAACAAACTTGAATGGTGAGACTGTTACAAACTAAATATATTTATTGCAACTGACTTTTTTTATATCTAGGTGGATGCAATACGTGGCGACTTACTCACATGGATGCGACATCCTGAAACATCAAATGTTAATAATGGCTCCAACAAAGAAGTGTATGGCCCCATAGATATACTTTTATTCAATCCCCCATATGTCCGAGGCCCTGAAGGTGAACAAGCTCCAACTCCTACAGTAATTGATGCTAAAGACAAGGAAGCTAATGATCGAAAGCTAGCATCAATAGAAGATGGTGCTTGGCTGGGTGGTGGCCCAGATGGTGTAGATGTGCTTAAAAGGTTAGTATGAGTATCTCATCATCTCCTTAATAACTTTGTCAATTTTTTAATTATTTTTGTATAATTTTTAACTAGAGCCCTGCATCAGGCAGCTGATCTTCTGTCAGAATATGGAGTATTCTATGCACTGATGATTGATTACAATTATAACGCACTGGTGCGAGATGAAATGCAAGCCCGGCGTGACCGAACTGACCAGAATATTTATCATGATGACTTAAATAGTGTTGAGTTGACAACTTTTGGAAGCAGCCCTGCTAACAGACCGTTAATATGCACCCACATTTTGTCCCGAAAAGTACCCGGGGAAAACTTATCTGTATACCGAATATATCGACCTATTGATTTTAATTGATTTTTATCCCACATTATGTCAGACTGACTACTAACATTGTGTATTTATTTTATTAACATTCCTTTATATTTATACTTCATTTATAATATTTAACATATTGTTATCATTTTATTTAATTATGTGCACTTGCTGTGCTATCCATTTTATTTCTGTAATACTGTGTATTATATAAGTCTGTTCAATTAAAGTATTAATTCAGAGTCTATTTAGTATTTACAAGTAAATATAAATTTTTTCCTGTTTTGTAGAATATAAAATATCTGTGCTACAAAAAAGACCATTCATTTAACTTTTTAACTTATTTTTATTTTGTTGTTGTTTATCTATTTCATTATTTATTAAATACTGTGTTAAACTTTGAAGCCAATTTATTAATGAAAACATTATTATTATGACTCATTTATACTCTTATATTGTTAATTATTCATTTTATATAAAAAATTTGAAAATCCAAGTCGGTAATTATATTTAATTTCTAATTTAAAATAAATGTATGAATTTATTAAGAATTATACAAGTTGTAAAATACTACCAATGGATAAAGTTGAAATATTTTTGTGGTATATTTTATACATAGTTAAGTAATAAAAGTATTTTTTACTGCATTTTACTGTGTTTTCAAGTATATTTTATATTACTTAATAAAAATTATAATAATCTTTGAGTAGTTGGCATGTTTAATTTTTAAGTGAATAACGATCTCTAATAATTTGTTGTTCATATTATTGAAATAGTGATTATTCGGTTAATTTTTATATTTTTATAAAATAGGATTTTTAAAATATGCATTTGTAATGTTGAAATGTATTATTATTATTTTTTTTAGCTCCATAAACCCACATGAAAAGCACTCATGTAGCTAACCTTTGTAATTTGTAATAATAGATAAGTTAATTTTAATTTTATAATACGAGTATACAAGAATTTTTAACATAGAATACATGTACTATAATTATTATGATTCAGTGTTATAATTCAATATGGTCATTCACTTTAGTTTTTGTGTGTTATAACTTCTAACTACAACTGTATCACGCATTTGTGTTGCCCGACCGCTTATTTATTTATTATTTGCCACTAAAGGTATTTGTGTACCTTATGTTTTATTAAAACAAACTACATGTTTCATATTATTTTAGTTGGTATTAAGTTTCTTTAGATTACTTCTAGCAAAGAACAAACTGCTTCTAGTTTTGTTTCTATTGATGTTTTACTAATTAAAACAAAATTATATATTATTATTATTTTGCTTAATTTCTCGTTATTATACATTCTAATATTCCCGGTTTGACACAAAAAATGTATGTTCATCTTCTTAAATTAGATAAACCTTAAATATAATATAGAATAATTCCTATCTCAATCATATTTTTAACCTTGGTTTTTTTATTCGTCAGCTATTTTACCAATATATAATTTTATGTATATTTTTTTTACGAATTGTAATGAAATGCTTTTACCAAGATTTATTCATAAAATAGATACATATAATTTCAAATTCAAAAACTGGGAAAAGAATAGTTAACACTTCAATTATTTCATATTGTAATCGAAAACCACTAAGTTGTTTTCACCATATTAATATTATTTGAACATAGGGCTATCAATATTATTTCATTTTATTAATACCAGAAGATAATAATAAACTTAAGGTACTTCCGCTTAATTATGTATAATAATATAATATGATTATATAGTGTACATTAGACTATTTCTGAGAATGTTCCTCTTGGTATCCATTTAACACGTTCAATACCGCGGCCTATTCACCGTGCCGTTACCGCGTCGCCGCAACGATTTCCGGTCGACTGCTGTAATTACTAATTTGTGTTAATTGTCATTTATTTCCGTTACACTCTTTATATCATTTTACAACCTACACATATATTTTCGTATACTCAATAACTAATAATATTATGTTATTTAATATTATATTATATTAATTAGTAGTTTAATCTTATATATTGTCGGTGAGTTGCTGTATAATAATATCATTGTAGAAACTATGAATATATTTGTTTATAACTTTTAAATAATATTTTAATTAAAATCTTCTAGGTTTAATTAAATTCCATTTATTACTGACGATCCAGTATATTATATTACGTTGGTATTAAATTAATAAACGTAAAATCACATCGGTTCCTTCTTTACATTCCGGGAAAAATTATTGAAATAACAGATGTATTTTTAGACCAAACGCAAAACTAAATGCACCATTCAATTCGTAATATTGTAATCATAGCTAATAACCAGAACTGAGCGTTCTAAGAATTATTGTTGTCGACAACGCGTTAAATTCCCTCTACGTCTCTATGGCGGGTCACATTTATAACTCTATAATAAAATAATATTATTCTTTATACAAATGTACGAAAAATATAATTACACACCAATTTAACTAATAAACGTTTAACGTTGCAAAAATGAAAAGTATAAAAGTCAAATAAATGATTAAAATCTAATAGGGCCACCTCACAAAAACTGAACATACGTTTCACGTCATATAAGTATATACTATACAGTATACGCTATATAGGTGCTTACCGAAATGTGCCTGTATATTTGAATAATAATATAAACGTTAGTTATTAGGTACACTCAAACTAATATTGTACTTTAAATATGAATACAATATACCGGTACAATGAGTAGAAAACCGACGATTTGTAAAATAATTATCGGTGGAATTACTGGAATTGAATCGAAAGAAACCAAGGCCCGCTACTTATTAGGTATGTTATGTTTATAAGTTATTGCGCATTGCGCATATAAATACTAAATCGTACGACTTACAAATACGTGGAAACCATGTCTATGTTCGTCGTAAGCAAGTACCTATACCGATGAGGTAATCGACTTCCGAAAAATAATATTATATACAACTGGACAACTGGTAAAATAATTTAACGTGTAATATTTAAAATTTGAAAATCACTTCACTAAAATACGCATAAATCCCACAAAATTATGACATCGGTGGTTTTGGATTTATGAAAAATGTTGAACGTGTTAAATACTTAAATACATTTATTAGGATGAAGAATTAGATAAATTTGTATGATTGTATAACTTTATTAAACCCTCTTCCAAATTATAATTCCTTAAGGCTGTTGAAAGCGGGTCGTTTTTTTGTGCATTTAAAGTTTATACCAATAAGCGGAAGAAAAACGTACCCAGTAACAAAATTCCTATTTCAATTTTGAAAACATATTTGAATTCTTTATTCTCTAATCTCTTTTCTAGCTTTTCTAGGAAGTGGATTTTAATTTTTTTTTTTTTTGTAACACTAATAACTAAAAAAAGGTGAATGTTGAAAAAAAATTATACATGAATATAATTCATTTGTTATTACAGTAATTATACAACACAAAAAATAGAAGATCCATTTCCTACAAACAAAACCTAGAAGAGAGAATAAGGAATTCAATTAATTATAAATTTTTAAAAATTAAAATCGTACTTGATACTGGGTGATTTTGTCTTCCGCTTTTTGGGATTTTCAATGTAAAAACTTTTTCTATCGCAAAATCTAGTCATGTGTGACTGCGCGTATGTAGTTACTGACTTCCAAGAATCTTGGTCGTAATCTATCTTTAATTACAAAAAGCGTTCGAAGAACTCACGCACACTAATGATCAGTCACAACACACAGTTACATTTAACTCACGGAGGACATCGAATATTGCCTAAATACGACCCCTTAAAAATGGTTTGCTTTCAAAAGCCAACAACAAATATTGATCGATTTTTTTTGATTTTTTTTTACTTTATAGCTTATAATCTTGTTCATGTAATAATTTTATTTAATTAATAAACAAAACACATTATTATACATAAAAGAAAAAATAATATAAAACTCAAAATTTAGTGGTTATTTTCTAATAGTTATTAAACGCGCATTTTTTTAGTAAAAATATAAATATAAATATAATACATAGTTACATTAATTTATGTTATAACTTTTTTTACAATGTAAAGTAAGTATTTAATTATTCATACTGCATAGATGTGAAAAATGTTTGGGACTTATTTATAGCATTTTTATATCCATCTTAGATATAGTAAAACATACCTAGTAGTGATATAAAAATTCAATTAATATGTTTTATAGTAAAAAAATTAAATTCTCAAATTTAATGTCGTATATTTATGCATATTTCTAATTTATTTGCTATATTGAGGCATATTTAATAATTTTTTTCATTATTTATCGATAATTTTATAAATCATCCTGTTTAATACGCAAATAAACTTATCTTATAATTTTGAATTGATTAGAAATTCTAGTTATTTGTTAAATAAGGCAGGTTATCTTTTTTCATACATTTTTAAATTGAATTATTTTTACTTTGTTAAATAGGTGATGCATTATAATTACATCCCCAAATATATCACACTCAATGTGTATTTTATAAAAAACAAAATAATATTTTGTTTTTAAATTATAGTTTATGTACTCTTCATTTTTAAGTTGAAAACTATCTGCGCACGAATAAGAAATTACCTATACCTACTACATAGTACAACAAAGGTGGAAGATTGTTTTCTTGTTGTACCTTTTGTATCATTAAACTATAAAAATATTATATATAATATATAAAGTATATAAATAAGAAAAATTTGTTTTTTAATGTGTTGCCCAATTTAAATGTATTTAAGTATTGTAAACAGATAAGATAGGTATTTAATATAAGTAATATAAGTATTTAAAATTATACTAAAGTATTTATTAATTCGTTTGATGTGATTTTTGTTGTTATACATTTTTGATGCTAATTCTTTTATATTTAGTTTATAATACGTAACTTTGAACAAAGTACATGCGGTGCTGTATCCATGGTATTTATTAAATCAGATGATATGGAATTAATTTTCTAGAAGATGTAATTAGTAGATATTTATTATGAAAGCTTATTATTAATTTTTAAAAATAATATATTATGTAAAATTTCTATTTACCATCTGTAATTACTAATTGAGGCAACATACTTTACGACGGTCAACGGTGTTTCCAGCAATGATATACCATAACCGTATTATTTGTATTACTCTCCCTCCTGTTTTTTCTTAAGTTTAGAAGTAAAGCATTCTTTATAATGCATTAACCTTGAATGTTGATAAATGATAATCTATAATAGGTACCTTGTACCTATATAAAGTACATTTTTAAGCTTAAAAGCCACAATTCACATTTCACAAGGCTGTAATCATAAACGTAATATATAGGTACACGGTACACCGTACACGCATGTTACATATTTCACCACTGACATGTTGGTGCAAGACTTAACCACTTAATAGTAAATAAACATTCTACACTAAAAGCTCTAGATATACATTATCATAGATAAGACACAGGAATGACATAATTCTTTAAAAAATATTAAAGCTCTAGTAGTCTAGTACAATAATTTAGTATTTAATAGAAAATTGCAGTTAAGGCCTGCACGATGTAGTACCTACGTTGTAGGTCGAGTCTCAAATCATATTATATCATAACCAAAATATTGTCATAATAATATTGATAAATTGGAATGTCGGCAAAATTCGACTTATTTTATTATGAGATAGTAATTATGTTCTATGGATTTAGGTTGTATTAAAATATCATAAATCATGACTCACGAGTAGAAGTCGGAAGTTATTGTTATATGAGCAAAACCAGGCAAAATATATACCCGTGCAAATATGCGATAAAAAAAATGTAAAATATGAAAATATGCAAAAAAAAAAATTGTTCAGTTTCGAAAAAAAAAATGTTTTAAATTATCGATATGAATTATCGACGACTAGATAATATTTTAAATTAAATTAAATGTATATAGCACCATTGTCGTCAAATGGATATTCAATGATGATAATTTATTAATCATCTACGAAAATGATTTTCAGTTGTATAGTCTAGTCAGTTTTATAGAAAATTTTAACTACATACCTACAGCGTATGAAAATCAATGAAATATGCATCATTTCCCTAAAATAGACAAAATAATATGCATTTTACATTTTCGATTTTAAATTTACCATAATATTATAGATTAGATTTAAAACTTGGTCTTGATATAAATCAAGTGGATCAGTGGATGTATAACATGCAATATAATAAGTAACTCCTACAATTTTCGAACCCTACTCATGAGTTTCATTAATTAAATAAATGTGATTATTATTTCAAAGTTTAATACAAATTTAAAGTTAAAGCTTATTAGATAATAATAGTCGTCCCTACTCCCTACTACCTATAACTCGTCATCGTGATCGTCATTCGTCGTCATACCTTCATAGTCCCGCTGATAATGACTTCGTTATCGCGATAATGTTGTTTAACTGTTATCAGTTATCAGACGAATTGACAGAAACGCTGGTTGTGTACACGCGTTTGACGATACTTTAATATTATAATTACCATATTTAATATTAATTATTTAACTACGTTTTAGTACTTGTTGCCACGCCTTGTGTAAACGTTCACAGTCCAAGTTTAACTTAGTTCTAATATCTGCATTTCATCTCGTAAGTATATATGCATAAATTGTCATATAATTGACTATTTAAATACATCATTCAACACGTTTGGTGTACAGAAAACTTGCGCTATTGTTGAACTTCACAACCGCACTTGAGCCAACCCAGATCTGTGCAGTCCATGGATAACGAAATTTCTGCTGCTGGGACTGTCGGTGCCACCGTCCTGGACTTGCCGTTGAACTGTTCGGAAACAGTCACAACAGACTATTCACCAGATGATGAAGACTTGGACGAAGCAGCCGCTGCTGCTGCCGCCGCGTCAGAGGCAACTCGTGACACTCTAGCTGATGGCCTGGTTGCCAGTTTGCTCAGGCCGTGTGTTGACCGTTTGGATGCATCCGTTCAGTCCACTAGGTAAATATGTGATGATAATATTTTTATTCTACACTAAAAACCAACTAACAAGAATAGGCTACTGTAAATAGTGATGCCCACTTAATAGTTTTTATTGTACAATTTATTACCGTTTCTGTTATTTATGTTATTGTTAGATTAAGCCAACTTGACTTGAAACTGCAGCTTGACTCGTTGGCTACCGAGCTCAAGCGCCTGTCGTTAGCACAGCACGACTACTTGTTTGCTACAGCGTCGATATCATCACCACAGTTGCCAGTCTCTGCCGACAAGACCATTTCATCTACAGCCACTGGTACAACGAAAACCACTACTGACACTTGTGTCCTACTAGATGGGTATGCTCGTAGATTGTGTGATGCACGTGCCAAGATAGCCGTTGTGGGAAATATACTGGAGTCTACACAGGTATCATTTCTGCTACTAGTACTACTATATATACTACTATTTCTAGTTTCTCCTTTCTTTTACTGTAACTATACCATTATTGTCTGAGTGAAGTAGTTAGGTTATTTTGAGAATGTACTTGAAACAATTGTATTACCTTTGAAAAAATCTTACATATTACTGCTTATTTCAGTTATTTTAGTTATTGTATTTCACTTGAACTATCAATATTGTAAAATAGATGTTTAGCGATAGTCAAGTAATATCCATTCTTAATCTCCTCAGAGTCAACCATCTGGTAGTGAAACTTTGTCCTTATGTCCAATTTAATCACTATTGTATATGATTCTTAAGAGGACGTGATACCCGCATGTGTTGTTTCTGTCTTATACACGCGTAATATAGTTAAAAAGTGTTTTGTGCAGGACAACATTACTCCCTCGACATTTATACCAAAATTACCAAAAATTTAAATTGCATTGAGAAGAACTTAACCTGTGATGTAGGGTTTTTAGTTTTTTGATAGAAGTAACCATTAATTATTAAGAAATTAGTAGTAACCAATAGTTATTAAAAATTATTGGTTAGTACTATCAAAAAACTAAAAACCCTACATCACTGGTAAAGTTCTTCTCAATGCAAATTAAAATTTTGGTAATTTTGATATAAATATCGAGGGAGTAATGTTGTCCCGCGCAAAACAATTTTTAACTATGTTACGCATGTATAAGACAGAGACAACACTGCGGGTATCACGTCCTCTTAAGTCAAATAATGTAGAAGTTTATTAATCTTATTATGAAAATTACTTGTTAGAATATAAAATGTATTATAATGTACATTATCTACTATTATTTAATTTTTTTTTTTTTGTGCATGTAATAATTTATATTAGTTATTACAGTATGTTTATGTGTAAAATGCTTGGTGCAGTAAATTCATAGCCAAGATAAAATTATTTATTTATGTATTTTTGTTTGTTTATAATGCTAATAACACAGGAACGCTTACGTGCACTCTCTCATCGAATAGGTCGTGAGCACAACAATCGACGATCACTCCTAGAGCCTCAAACTGTGGTAACCGGTGTAGAAGATGAACTGGAATTGGAAGAAGAAAATGAAAAAGAAAATGATGGGGAAGAGGAAGTAAAAGATAACAATGAGAAAGATCAACCAAAAGAGCATCTCATAGATTCTAATGACGATAATAAAGAGGAAGAACAACCTGGGGAAGATGCTACAGTGATAACAGTATCACCGGCAGCATCAGAATTAACAAAAACATCCTGATGAATCATAAGTCGTACTGGCTCAATGGTGTCTAAGTGTGGGTGTGTATGGTTTACTTTTTATATTATAAACAGAATATTTATTTGTGTATTATGTATAGGCATTAGATAGCTGTAATGTTTTGTGATCTGCTGACGTTGATGTGGCAGCCTAAGTTTGTTGTTGCTATCAATAGAGACCATCATTCAAAATGCATTATGAATTATTATTAATAATTTAGTTTAGTGGAAACTCTATGAGTAGATCCTTGGCATGGTGCTAGCTCTTGGACCATAACATGACCTACAATCCATTAGTCTAGTAGATACCAGATGAACCAGCATCTAGGACTGAATTGTATGATACTACAGTACATGTGTTTTATTATCATTCCAATATGTATGTAAATATTATGTAATTGTTATTATCAGAATATGTAAAACATAATTTATTATAAACATAGTATATTGTTATATCACGTGTATGAATAATGTGTTAAATTTTTTTTTTGGATATATTTATTTTTTCAATATATTTGTTATAATATAAATTTGTTTGTTTAACTTTAACACAATTTGATTTATGAAATACAATTTTATCTTGTCTCTGCTAAATTTAAAACCTGAGATTTTATTTTTATCAAATTCAAATTTAAATAATTCATTCCTTCCCCGTGAAGTATCATACTAACTGATATTGACAATGTAGACATTTTATTCGTTTTGTTAAGATCATAGAAAAAACAGTATTCCAATAATAAATTATAATCCTAAATTAATTTTATTACCTACTTCCAATGTTCTAAATAATCATTAAATTATATGAATTGCCATATTTTTATTATTTTGCTATGTTATTGATTTTATTTTATTTATTTATTAGTTAATTTTTTTTCATATCTCAAACAACTGCTCAATTTAATAATGAAAAATGATTCATAACTGGCCTATTAATCATTTTACGTATAGTTATTTGTACATTATATACTATTATTTATGTATATATTTTTAAAATATAGTTCTGAACTTGCACAATATTTTAATATAAATAAAGACAATAATTTTTTTGTGATGAATTTACACTAGCTTAATTTATTAAAATTAATTTTTTTTATGGTGTTTGTAGTTATATTTTAACAATTTTATTAAAAATTATAATATTAACTTCAGTGTCAGGAGAAAAAATAAAAAGCTTTTTTAAAAAAAAATTATACTTCAATATAGTTGTAACTCAAAAACGTATCACTGTAAATACTTGAATTTTTCACAAATGTTTAAGTAGTGTTATAAAATATAATTACAATGTAAATTTATTAAAATAATCTGGCTTTCTTTGAGCTATTTATGAACAACTGAAATTTTCAATTTTTCAATTTTTTTTTTTTTGAATGTCCAAAAACACTTGAAAATTTAATACAAGGTGTACATCAGTTGTTCTTATTGTCGTTAAAAAAAATTAAAAATCATTGGTTACAATTTTTATATTGTAGGCTATCTGGTACTTTTTCAAGACTTTTATAATATAATTGTTTTTCATTTTGTTTATTTTTAATGTCGGTTTTTTAATTAAAATAATCATATTTATCTGTTTTTTTCATCAACAGTTATCAGTTTATCATTATATTAGATTTACGTCCAAATATGGATGTATTATATTAATGATATAAATAATAATATTATAGTTTATGTTTATGAGTTAAATACAGCATAATAATAATAATAGTTGTTACTTTAATAATTTCATGGATAAAATTCCCATTTGAGTTCATTAAATGAAGTTTGAAGTTTCATACTTGAAGATTTTTCTATGCGTTTAGTATTTTGACAATATGTATTAATAAGATATAAATTATTATAGTATATTTAGGCAATGAAAGCTATTAAAATTAAAAATAATTAGAAAATGTAACATTTACCTTTATTATTTAAAACTGTCAACTGAATAAATTATTAAAAAAATAATTAAAACATTTTGATATACATATATACATAAATGGACTATGTTAGGATTGATATATAAAGTATAAACGTGTATTGATTATTAATTAATTAAGCAATTAGAGCATTTAAGTAACTTATGAATTTTAAAGCTTAGCATCTGAGTAAAAAAGTTTTCTGTAGAAG
Organism: Aphis gossypii; assembly: GCF_020184175.1. NCBI lineage: Eukaryota > Metazoa > Arthropoda > Insecta > Hemiptera > Aphididae > Aphis > Aphis gossypii. The sequence goes on along the minus strand of NC_065533.1, from coordinate 21,650,089 downwards.
TTATAAGGTTATTTCTGAAACCAATTTTTATATTTTGGGCAAAGTAAAAGAACAAAAAAAGCTAGTGCTAAGCTACAAGATTTTACAATTGTATTTTATCAGTTAACATAGTTTTATGTAATAAACTATTCAGATAGTATAAAATTTAAAAAAAATATATAATAAACCTAAAAAAATATACATCAAATACTGAATGCTTTATGTGTTGGTAATCAAATTTAAATAATTCAAAATATAATTGTATTTTATTAAGAAGTTACAAACATTTTTCATAAAATTATACTACTTTGTTAAGGTCGGATATTTTCTAAAAAAAAAAAAACAATAAACTTAATAAAATATATATATTTTGAAAAGATTCAACACAAAACTATATGATATCAATGGCAAAAACTATGTTATTAATATTTAATAACAATCAATACAACAACCTAACAGTAAGTATAAAAAAGAAACCATTTTGATTAATGACTATGAACTAAAATATATTTTTTAATATTATTAATAAATAATAACTATGAAATTTATTTTTCAAACACATCCCTTTTACATAATGTACCAAATATTTTAAATCATCCTACAAACTTAGTGTGTGTACCTTGAGCTAAGATAACATTATCATCTTTCCTGAAAAATGTTACTTTTAAAAATGCTAAATTTTTTCCAAGTTTAATAGTTTCAGAATCAATAACTATTCGGTCACCAATTTTTGCTGAATTTAAATACCTAAAAACAAATAATAACAAAATTAATAAAAGTTACACACAATAAATATGTTTAATATATTTAAAATGTCTAAAAACTGATAATAAATGTAATTATATCGATCAAAACAAATGCAATAATTTCAAATATTTATGATTTTATCTATTACATTTTATTACATTTTGTTACTCTCGCAAAAAAATATTAGAGACTTCAATGAACAGCCTAGTGTGGAGGAATTATCACATAATATTTATGATTATTATTCATAGTTTAAACACCATAATAATTTAAATTATAACATTAAAAATATACATACGAAACATGAATATCAACTGAAACACCTCTGTTAGGTACCGAATCAATGTTTTCAACAACTCGTGGATGAGTCAATAGAGCCATACTAGACAAAATATCTAATGCGGAAGCTGTAAAACCTCCATGAAGGGTACCAAATGCATTAGTATGTTGTTTTTCAATAACCATCTCAGCAATTAATTGACCATTTCCAGCTGATATTAAATCCACCTTTATAAATATAGAATAAAATTTTTTGTTTTTTATTTATTAATTTATTAGGCTTAAAAATATAATATTTTAAATAGATACTTTATTTTACATTTATCTAATGCCATAAATATAAGTCACAAAAGAAACCACATATACCTTACTAACATTAATATTTTTGCATTCGATCAAATTAGAATTTTCAGTTAATCAATTACTATTATGATATTGTTGGATATTATTTAACACTTATAAACTGGTTAATATATACAAGTTAAGATTATATTATTATTCTTCACAAAATTATATTAATAATTTAAAATAGCTTAATTTAGTGCTGAAAATTGTTGAAAACATAAAATGGAAAATACAATGACAGTTATGGAGGTTGAATGAAAATATGAAATTATTCCTCCTCTTTAAAATTAAAAAAAATTAATTAATATATATATATATTTTTTTTTTTTTAATTTCTTTAAGTACTTAGATAATTTACTTAAATGTACAACAGGTATTTTAGTTTGTATAGTAAATGCTTCTAATACTTATTAGTTATCATGTTCATATGATCATGGACGCAAATAGGGAATTACATTGGTGGGGGCTTAAGCTCTTTAATAGATTTCACAAAAATTCCCCACACCCCTCCACATAAAATTAAAATATTACTTTTTTTTTTATTATTTAATAGCTTCTAGTTTAAAATTATTACTCAATGCACATATTATATTTATTATTAACTAGATAATAGGTAACTACAGTATTAAATTTACTCTCCTGTTGAATTTGACAAAGTCATTTAATACTGATACCATGTCAATATAAATATCCTTTTTAATATTAATTAACCCTAAACTCCTGAATATTTCTTGGAGCATTGTTGATCTTATCCATGTTTTTAATCTCCAAACACACGGGTATTATTTTAACGCACATTTTTACCGTGCAGTTAAGTCATGATGCACTGTTTTCGAAATATCGCATGATATTTATGTTCCCAATATTTCATAAATCAATTGACTCTTTAATTAAAATTTAAAAAAAAAAATTTATATTGACCATATTGTACACTTTTACAGTCATAGGGAGCAAGCAGTCTAAAACAACATTTGATTACTATTAGGTACATGTAATTTTAATATAAGAGTAAATATTGGGGGGGCTTAGATGGAATCTGGAATCAGGGAGGCTTAGCCCCCCAAGCCCCACCATATTTGTGCATGATATACATGGGTAGGTACATAATATTCTGTGTCACTTTTATTTAAATCCAATCATTAAATACCTACAATTTCCCTATAATATATATTCACATACATTTATTACTCCTATCACAGTCAAAATTATAATATCAATATATTAACGAGTTAAAATATTTAAATACACTGAGTGAATATTGTAGTACGACATAATACAATAATTAATTAGAATGTAAGTCACTACTGTTAATAATATGTAATGCAATTAATTATACCTTTTCCAAAACTCTATCAAGTCCACCACGTTTGATTGAAAAATTCAAAATTTTTCGTATTGATTCTAATACTTTGTTGCTGTTCATTATAATATTGTATGCATTCAATAATTATATCGGATTAACAAGATATATACCATAAGAAAATCTTAACTATAAGTAATAATTCATAATTCGTTTGATTTCCTATAGTGATTAATCAGTTTTCACTGTTTTCACTGCTTTCAGTGATAACCATAGCTTAAGATAATCTAGAGCCGCAGTGATAACACAAGAATAATATCTATTATGTCATAAATATACACCGAGCTTTACAGCATCGTTTCTCAACCTTTACAGTATACTCCCCAAAAGTCCGAGCCTTGAGGTGTAGGTAAAAGTCCTAGGCAAAAAAGTTCGAGTAAAAAAGTCAGTGATTAAAAAGTCAATAGTAAAAAGTACGGTACATATAATTTGGTAAAATAAAAATACGATGTGATACACAATCAAACTTCCAATAAGTATTATTGACTATTGTATTAATATAAAATAATTGTAACTAAATGATTTACCTAACGAAATTAATAAATAATCTTGTAGGTAGATACCAATATCGGCAATATTAAAAATATAACTGCTTAATTTTTGATTGCTGCGTGTTATAATCACGATTTAAGATAGGTATATACTGTACGCTAGGTGTTGCAGTAATATATTGTATTGAAACCATTATACTCTGTGTAGTTGTGTACATTTATAAATTATAAGTTGGTCACTCATTTCCGTCTATCATCTGCGCAAGTTGCGGCAGAAAATGCATATTTTGTCGTAAGATCTGTCGCAGCGACGATATTAGCATTGTATTTTTGCTACCTGGGAAGGTGGCATGTGATTATGAAATGAAAAAATAACACTGTAACAAAATTATAAAATGAGATGAAAGAATTAAGAGAAGAAGTAAACAAATTAAATTTAATAGTTGGCCACCTAGAAAATAAACGACGCTGTACCCGTTGCCCGGGAGATTTCCCACGGTGTCGGACACTCGGACGATATTCCTATTGAGTTGATTCGCAATCGTAAATTATTCGAGAAGTTTACATAAAACATTAAAGCAATGTTTTGACATTGCAGTCATGTAATAACAGATATGAAGATCAACAATATTATAGATGTCAGGAGCTATCGGGGAGTGTCTGCTCAGTCAAACATGGACGTTGATGGGGCAAGGAACGTGGCCGCGGGTCGGACGCAGATTCGCTAGTTGTTGGATCGCTGGTCGTCTAGTCGGCGGAGACGGTTTCGGTAATTTTGAGGATTCAAAAGTTCCAGCCATGTGTTATTTTCATTGACGAAATTGGTATTTGATTATTTTGATGTATTTTTAACTAATACTGTACTTCGCGTCATCTGTGTAAAAACGCCAAACGCCAAACCTTTTTTTAAATAATACAATTCCAATAATATAGGTAATAATAATATAATTTTTAATTTCACGTATTATTTACCAATTTTATATGAATTTTTTTTTAAAAAAATAATAAGATCAATAATATAATATAATATAATATAATAATAAGCTATTCTTATAGTGATTAAAAAATTATAAGAATACATAGGCACAACTTTTTTATTTTTTATTAGTATTTGAAGTTCAAATATTGATAAAAATTCGTCAATATCATGAATATTTTCAAATTATTTTGTAGGTATAATTCATAAAAATTTTTGCATAAATAGCTAAGAGCTGAAAATGTAATACAAGATTTTTCATAAGTTTAGCTTACAATAATTATAAAATAACTTAAATTTTGGTGTATTCAGGCCATTAAAACATAAACCAACATTTTTACCAACCACTGGAAATTATATCCTAGGCAGACAAATCATCTTCGTTCAGAATCGTTTTTCGTATGCATTATACAATGATATCTATCATTTTATTAAAATTTAACACTCCTATAATATATAATAGTGATCCACATTCTCGGATATGTACATATTAATATAGGTAATAATAAACCTTATACTAGGTAATAAGTATAAGGTCTATGGTATTGGAATTATTGTTTTGTGATTATACAGAACGCAAGATTATTATTTTGCTTCATAAATTTAAATAATTTAATGTTCTAGGTGGGGCGGAGTTACAGAATACAAGGGTATTCTTAACTTTTGGCTTTTCATAATCACTAATCGGTATCTATTATTAGAATGACGTATTATGCATCATCGTCGGAGTCGGTAATCGAAAGCGATAAGCGAATAATAGTATTTATAGTAGTAATATTAGTCCAATTAATATTATAATTATATGACAATTGACAATAAAACAGCTAGGTAATAACAGGTACAAATTTAATATTATCACCACTCTCCGCTACACCATGGATCGTTGATATCGAATTCATTACTATTATAGCTACTGCAGTGGCGTAGCCAGGATTTTTTTTAGGGGGGGGTTCTTTTTAGTAATGAAATAAAATAAATCTACAACCGTATTGAAATAATAAAATAATTGAATGATAATGATTATTATCACCAGTGCAGTCGATAACGTGAATACGGCATAACAGAATACATTTTACCACGAATAAATGATTGTTTTTCTATATTATAAACATTATATTTTTGATAAAAATACGGCCCAAGGGGGGGGTTTCAACCCCCAAAACCCCCCCCTGGCTACGCCACTGAGCTACTGGACTTAACAAATAAAAATCCCAATTCTGACTAATTAGTACTGATGTAGGTATAACACTTAAAACTTTCTAAAACCAACCAACTTTGAGCAGCTATAACTCGCCGACGGATCAATGAAAGTTAAAAATTTTAACGTGAAAATTCATGAAAAAAATGGCTTTATTAATTTATGCAATTATTAATATAGGTTGCCATTTGAAAATCAAAAGTTGATAGTTATTTTACTATTAAATATAAGAGCAAAAAAAATTAAAATTTTATACAGTTGTAGAAAATCATGTATCTAAAAATTTGAAAACAAAAAAAATGAAAAAAAATCTATACTTTTTGAAATAATGAGTGTTGTTTGATAAAAAAATCACCCTGTATAATATATATTATATTATATAATTATATCTTATGTACGTTTTAACATCATAATGAATATTCCATGAAAATCGTAAATAATTTTTTTTAATATTATTATTACATGCCAGGCGAGACGGTTTTGTGTTGGAAACATACCATTTGGTGTAACTGAGGTATTATTGTCATTACTTATTAATATAATGTACTACAGTGGCGGATCTAGGATTTTCTCATAGGGGGTGATATAAAATATTTTCTTACATTACATGTATGGGTTTTTAAGCTTTATTCTACTAAATTTACAAAATAAGATTTAATTTCCACGACCACGGGGGGATCTATCCCCCCCGTAGATCCGCCACTGATATACTACAAATTAACATATTTTTAATGTATTTTAGGATGAAATGATGGTGTTCTTTAATCAGCAGATGCATTTGTCTCGATTAGCTCAAGCTGCTGGTAATCCTGTGCTTGCATGCCAAATTAATTTAGTTAAACATTTTGCTTTTTTGGAGGTATATACATGTGTTGTATTTAATGTTACTATAAAATTGAACAAAAATGTAAATGCTATTCAAATATAGTTTAGATCTATTGACGAAACTACTCAAGCAATGGCTTTTGATGGTATTAATTTCAAAGGTCAGAGTTTAAAAATAAGACGTCCGTCCACATGATTATCAGCCAACACCTGGAATGACTGAAAGTAATCCGGTGACAAACTATAATTCTGGAATGACATTAGACATGAGTATAATTGTAATAACTCATTACTTAACAACTAATTATTTCCGTCAATTTATTTTAGCACTATTCCAATTTTAAGAAACTTTTATCGGCCATACCTTGTTAAGATAATTTGAAAGTCTGTAAGCTCCTGTTCGTAAGCTATCATATAATGGTAGCATTAATGTCGCAAATACCGACACACTGACAACAGCCGAAGACCATTTTATTGTTTTATCGAATGTGCTGATGGAATTCATTTTGACTATTTTGTAATTTCGGGTGATAGACTAGAGTATTTTAATTAGATAAAATATATTGTATATTTTATAAACAAACTATTATTATTATTATTATTATTTAAACCAGAAAACAAAATAATGATAATGCCAATAACTATTATTTATGATTTTTTATTTATATGCTATAGGGACCGGTGAAATTCGATCGCGGTTGTTTGAAAGCCGCCTTCGAGAACGTGTGTAAAGTCGGGGGACCAAAGCTATATAGTCATTGCTAAATAGTATTAATAGTATTTATTTATTTTTTATTTTTATTTTTTTTTAATAGTATTTAGCGGCGAATTTTAGCCATGTATATAGTCATATAGTGGACTATTTTCTTCGACAAATAGTCTGAGTACTCTGACACGGAGACAGCGATATCTGCGGTTCACCGGTCTAAGTTGATTGCGTGGTCACTTGTAGTTGGACAAAGTGAACACAGTGTTTAATATGTTATATGATTTATTTAAAAAAAAACAAAAAAATGACACCAAGATAGTCACGTATGATGTACGAATAATTAAAAATAGTGTTAAGTATATGAAATTGCAATAATTTTTTGAAAATATTATTAGGTACTACACGTTTATGATTTTTTATAATTTAGTATTAATTTATATTTTATGGTTCGAGCTAATGCAATGTAATTGGTTGTTAGCATAGTTAATTTAATTTGTTAATGTTTCCTATATTTTAACAAAGTTTTGTATTAATTTATTCAAATTTTCCACTTGGTATTTTACCTTTAAAAAAATAACTAAAATATTTATAGGTACTTTAGTTTAAGTTTACTTAAATTTCATAGAATTGTTATCATAAGACACACATCTAACGATTTGACATAATAATTTTAAATAATTAGTTTTTTATAGTACCTACCTAGGTAATAATAATAATTTTAAAAAATACAATTTTTGTAGAAGGAGATGACCTATGGTCTATATGGGCAAAATGGGTGTATGCATTGGCAATTACGACAAAGGAGAAGCTAAGATTTAAATTTTTATACCCGGTCACCATACATATAACCACAAAATAAGTAATACTTACCAATATTTAATAGGACTTTCCAAGTATCAAATTCACACGCGTACTCTTAATTTAAATAGGTACTTCTATGTTTAATTAAATTAATAAACAAAATAAAATATAATATAAACAACACATTTTGACATATTATTATAATATAAATAATATTAATATAATATAATATTGACTGTTATGTCATGTTATTTTATTATAATGTTGATGTCTGATGTTCTATGCTTCACAAGATTACCACAATAGTCATACTACATAGTACAATATGGCGTACGGTCAGACGTTAGTAAAACTTTTACTGTAAAAGTAAAGTTTTCACTTTTCAGTAAGTTGTCACGAGGTATCGTGTAATCATGAAATATTATATAACTGAAATCTGGATGATAGCCTGCCAGTTGCGATCTCGGACAGTGGCGTAGTTATGATTTTGTTCTGGGGGGGGGATATACAATTTATTGGTTAAACATAAAGTGGGGGGCTCAATAAGTCAATGATTTAAACATTAAAAAAAAAGGCTCTGGGGGGGGGATCTATCCCCATATCCCCCCCATAACTACGCCACTGGATCCACTGATCCACACGGCACCTAATGTACAGCAGAGCGGTACCCACTTACCCACTTTTGAATAATAATTATAAAGCACAGACATTTTTTTACATTGTAAACTCTAGTTAGAACATAGAGTGGTTACTATGTTCGATATTATACATTTGTAATTCATAAACCTTGTGTAATTAATCCTTGGGCTACTGCTCTTCAAAATTGTAGAACACTTACTTTTGTATCATTAAGTTTTTTATTAATTACAAATGAAATTACAAAATTTATATCAATAATACCCCAAAACTATAGTAATAACAATAAACTTGGCGTGCGAGTGCATATCGCATGACTATTATCTATGAGAAATGAGAATATTCATCAAAACTATACCCTGATAAAACTATCACGAATTATACAAAATAAAAATGTCGCAATAGACCATAGTGACTTCAAAGTCCGTCGTGATTATTGTCAATAAACACATATTTATATACACAATAATAATGGTATTCAATAGTAATCAGAGCCCAACTTAGGAATTTTGGGGCCCGGGTCAAATTTTCTAATGGGGCCCCAAAATTAATTATTATCTAAATTCTAAATTATCAACTTAAATTATAATAATATCGAGGCCCGGGGCTGCAGCCCCCCTAGCCCCCCCTAAATTGGGCTCTGGTACCAATAGTACCTACGTTCTGGTTCTCGGGATTATAACGAAAATAATAATAACAAAACCCAATGCTTTTCTATAATAGTTCGCGCTGTGGCTATTTATTTAAATATCGACATTTATTTTATGGCCTCAACTATATTTATTTTATTGAGTGATATATTTAACGTCATCTAATGATTTCACAGAAAATTTTCAGGAAATATTATCGATTAAAAATGGTGTGACTTATAAGTCACTATGGTCAGATAGTACTTAATTTATTTTACCTATGTTTAAATGGATAAAATACACAGAGGACTCAAAAGTTCCGTTGGTCGACAAAGGGATAATTACGTTTTGAATGTATAATGTATATGTATCAATAAAATATAAATTATGATAGGTATACCTATTTAACAACACATTTAATATATGAAGATAAAATACATTTATTTTTCTTATTTTTAAGTATAAAAAATGGTAAATGCTGGTGATCCTGGTATTAAAATTACACATAATCACATGCAAATAACTGAATAATTATTTTTTGGACGTTAATTAAAACATCATTTATATTTAATTAAAATCATTAATAAAATAAATCATAACATTTATAAAACACAATATAAATTTTCAAAATTAAAATCTAGCATAATTATATACAAATTACAAATACCTACTTTGAATAATAAAAATATCAAATTAATTAAATAATAAATAATAATGATGATAACAATAACAAATTACATAATTATTAATAACCTATAATCATCAAACAATAGTTAATAAATTATGTGTATTTGTATTTTCATTATTTTATTTTTTCATGTCTGAAGTTGAAGCACTGGTGTTGTACGGCAATACTCCGCAAAATATTGGTCTACTACTCGGTTCAATTAAACGTTAAATACTTATAACTTATAACTTATAACTCATAAACCACTCTTCAAAATTCAATTTTCATATTGTAATGAAATACTTCAAAAAATATTCTATCCAGAATGTGAAACTAAAGATAAATGTTGTCGTTCAAAAAGTAAAAAGCTTAAAAATTATAACGATAAATAGTATGAGTTTTTTTTTTTTTAAATAAAATGTTGTTTTTATTTTAATTGGAAATTATTAAAACATATTTTCAAAAAGATTAATACATTTTGAAATTATGAGTGTTGTTTAATAAAAGAATCATCCAATATAAGATTTGTCGTGCTGAGATATTATTATGTCTACATTTTATAGATTTGTAGATGAAGTATTTAGTGTTAGTTATGTAAAAGGTGCTTATGTCAGATAACAGTAGTAAGTGCACTACAAATAAATGACTGCTACAAATAATAGTTTAAAAAGGATGTAGAGGACTGACCATCAAAGAGAATAAACACGTGTGATATAGGTAAATCAAATGGTAAGCTGTCACATACCTGATATTTAGATATAATATGTCAGTATACCAGTATACGTAGTTGCATAGGATCTTAGTAATAATTTCGTAGTAAATATAATAATAAGTAATTATTACTAATTATTACTACCTATACCTACATGTTAAATGTTAATTATTACTTGGCTACGATTTTCCTTCGTTATAAAGACACTCTCCAGTCTCCATGTAGATACCTGTTGGTTCTGTCTTACAAAAATACCTATATTGTTCGGCACAGCAAATTTGCGTTTACTAGAATCGATTGTGTTGTTATTTTGCTAGTTTTAATACTAGAGTGAATTGATCTATTATCAATGTTAAAGGTGTAGTAATTCTAAGCTCTCGCACTTCACTTAATAAAAACCTCTGAGAATGAATAATGATTGACGGTCTCACGTTTGGATCTGGAGTTTAGATTGAAGGTAAACAGAGTGAATAGCTGTAAAATAATAAGTAGTTATACTTATTAAATATAATAAATAATAATAGTATATTATATTTTAAATACTTTATAACTATATTTGGGAAGTGTGAAATAACTCTGCTCAAGAAATTAGTTAGTTTTATATTTTATATCGACAGTAGACCTTGCTCAACTCTTATTTATGTATTTTTTATATCTAGGTATACTAATATCATAAAGAGGAAAAGTTTGTGAGGTTGTAGGGGGTAATCCCTAGATCTACAGAACCGATTTTGAAAATTCTTTTACCAATAGAAAGCCACATTATTTGTGAGTGTCATAGGTTTTACATCAACCCGAAAAATGAAAATACTTTTTCGTGATAGTCGGATTTGTATAATAAGTCGGAGGAAAAACGGTCAAACGAAAACATTTCTTACGAACGCTGCCTTAACGATGATATATATATATGATTGTGTTCTAGAGAGTAGCAGAGAAAAGTTTGATAATGCATACAAAAAATTCTGACTTATATATAAGTCACAAAAAGTAGTTTTTATTTAAAAAAAAAAAAAATTTAAATCATTAGTAATACATAAAACGATTCAAAAATATTTTCTTCAAATAAAAATCTATAAGTACTGTAAGTTATAATTTAATAGGCTATATTTTATTTTAACATTTCTCCGAGACATCAAAGAGCAACCAGTTATATAAAAACTGATAAAAAAAAATGTATAGGTACGTAAAACAAAAACCTGCACATAGGCGAAGCCCAGATATTATTACCTATTTAATTAGTGATGGGCAACGCCGTGCGGTATCAGCTTGTGTTTTATAATAATGTATTAGTAAGTTATTATTATATTATATTTAATTATAACGGCATAATATGTATGATGTAAAATATATTTTAATGCTCAATAGAGATTGGCATCATCGTTAAAATATCTAATGCAATAATATTTGTGAACAATTTAGAAGAGGGATGAGAAATGTAAAAAAAAATTATGTGCGTATTTAAATGTTTAAATGTTTAATAATTAAAAGATAACTAAAAGATATAGACACATATTTTTTAAGAAGTATTCTGTCCTCCTTCAATTTAGGCAAATGGATGGGACATTAGAATGTGATGTGCCTACTGTAAGAAGCCCATCATAATACCACGTGTATATAATTTTATAATTGAAAATGTTTTTTAAAAAATATTTTAATTATTTTAGATGAAAGAGAAATGTACCGATGTCTGATGGCAGTGGTACAATAGCTATATAAAATACCTCATGACCATTGATTTATTATTTAAATGCGTTAAGATAGTAAGTTTTATTAAATAGAGCATTCTTTAATCCAGTCCATAAAAAAAAGAGAAGTTATAATAGTAAAATTTGAATACTATTGTTGTACAACATCAACAATTTTACAATTTTATTTTGATTCAAAATATTAGTAAAAGAAGTTTAACATGGTGATTAGAAGAGTACTAAGAGATAAATCGACAGGAAATCTTGGATTACTTGGTTGAATTATAGAAGAAGACTGTTACTTTATTTACATTAAATATTGACAGACCAAAAGTGAAGTATAGTTTAAATGAGAAAATTAAAAAATTAAAAGAAAAGCAAATATGAAAGAATAAACAGATGTATTTCAAACACTGAAATGTATATATCTGCGTATTATGACCAACTTTAATATTCTGTTTTAATTCAGAAAATAATAATCAAATACATTATAATATAAATTTTTTTCTTAAGTAAATATTAAAATGGCATCTAATTTATCTAAGTATGCAATTCCAACAATTATCTTGATAATATTTTTTGAAAATTCAACAACGATTATGATTGTATTCAATGAATATCAAGACAATTTTCTACAATCTATAATATTTTTCTTTTGAAAACTAAAACAATTTACTTTTAACATTGAGATATTGAAGTGCCATGTAGAAACAATTTAATAATCATTGATAATGATTATAAAAGTTCTAAGGTAACTAAAATTTTCAGAGGTATCTAATAAGAAGGAAGAATGTATGATTGAAAAATAACCAGCAGTTGATTAAAGTGATATATTTTAAGATAAATGTATAATGTTGATTATAAAATGTTGAATAAGAATATTGAAAGCTATAAATGTTTGAGTATAATAATAATAGACTAAACTAGAAATATTAGCAAAAAATATTGAAAACAATTATATAAAAGAATTTCTAAAACTGCATATAATAATATAATGATTAATAATTAACTGGTTTAAAAACCTAAACATTTTAGACTACATAGTAAATTTTCTGTACTTTCAATAAAAAAAAAAAAAAAAATGATACATTGAAGTTGATTATTGTTCTAGAACTATAAACTACTATTATAATAAAAATGAATTCAATTTAATTTGATTATATAATTAAAATTTTAAATCAGTAATTATAGATTTAACTAATGTTTCTACTTTTGGTGGTGCATACCATAATTATACTACTGGTATAACACACCTCTATACTACTTACTACAGTTTATAATGTATCATAATAAACGATTACTAATATTAATAAATATTATAAAGCTATTAAGATTAATATTATAAATCTATTACAATAAACTATTACTGATTTTAATAATCATGAGTTATGACTCAACTACTAAAGATAATATTATTATAAATGTATTATAGTTTAAATGAGTAGTAGTGGTATATAATAATGAATAATAGTAATAATAATAATAATAGTAAATTTTACCTATTATAAAAGAAAATAGAAATTGTTTACTAAAAATAGCAAAAATAATAATAATTTTAAGTTTTATTTCCATTGTTTACTATTAACTTCCAGAAATTAACATAATAAATGCTAGTAAACTAAACCAGGAATACATAACTAAAATTAAATAATTATGAACTAATAATAATATTGTGTATACTATAATGGTTGATTCCAAATAATTATTGCAAATTAATATAAAAAATAATAATAATTAAACTTAACCAATATTATATATTATTATAATATTAGATAAGTAAAACTAATATGATTAAATGTTAATGATGTCATAAATTTAATTGATCGACCATACAACCATGTTTTATAAAATAGTATGATTGTAAATTAAAAATAAACATTGGACAAACAATAAATATATAGTTTGATAAAAATAAAAATAATTAAACTTTTGGAATTAATAATAACTTTAAAACAATATAAAATCAATTTATCATTGCTATTGAGTAAAGTATATTTTATCTATAATACTATAATCTATAAAACTAAGTAAAAAAAAAATCACAAAAAAAAAAAACATGTGCATTAGTCATATAATAATAATACTACTATTATTGTATATGTTTAAAATGTCTTTGGATTACTTGGATAAATCAAAGTGCATATTAAGTTAAAAGTTTACAGTAAAAAGTAAAAAATGATCTAATGATGAGAGATAAATTCTATATAAATAAAAAAAAAAAAATAAATAATAATTGAATAATCAAATCAATTGATAGGTTACACTAGAAATGATATCTCCAAAATCTTATCTTATCTAGTGAAAGTATAATATGAATTTAAAATAAATGGTATTATGTCTATACTCTATTCAAAATAAGACCGTGACCAGGCGGCCGACTTCTACGCATGGGTAGCCTTGTTTCGCAGCGCTAGCATACCCGATTGGAATTTCGAGCAGTGATGGGAATTAAGCGTCTGACCGCTGCCCGACGAAAATTGGTCGCCGACTGGTCACGGTCTTATTTAAATAGAGTATAGAAAATCATAATTTATATCATTATTGATGATTCTGTTGTTTGAGTCTAGTATAATAATATCTTGTGTGCAACTGGTTTACGGCAAATAGGACATGGTTGACCAGGGGCCATACGATCACCACACAGTTGACAGGTTCCATGTCCGCACATAAACACCATATTCTTTAATCGATCCAGACACACGGGGCACATATTCTTAAAAAAAAATGCATGATAAGAAAAAAATCTATGTAAATCATGACTATAGTAAAGTTATTAATTATATTATTATACTAATCATTTTATACTCGTACCATTTCCTTGAGATCATTCAGCTGCTGCATGAGTTTTTCGACTAGTCCGGGATCCTGAACATTTTGAGGGTTTGCCGCTGCCACATCCATAGGAGGGTTTTGCCGTTCTTCCTGTACTTGTGCATTCGCAATGTCTATCTGTTTCTGTTCTAGCTCGTTAGTCCGTTTGCCTCGAGATCGGGACATGGTATTATTTATAACTGACAGATCACACGAAGTAGAAGGTGTGCTAGTGTTGCTTCCACCGGCGGCTATATCCAACTGATCTTGTGCAGCAGGTGATCTGCTGCAATAAGCAAAAAGAGGACGGAGATTAACTAAAATAATAATTATACTAGTAATGATTTAATGTATTATAATATTAAGATAAAAATATATTTTAGGATTCAAAAATTTTTATTTCTAAAGTGTGACTCCAAAATTACATTTTATCAGAGCATATAATTTATATTAATTACATTTTATATCATGGTATTACTGAAGTAATAGTTTAAAGTATAAATGAAAAATTAAGCCAAAACATGTCTTAGAAAATTATACATTTATAACGTTGAAACTTTACCTGTTATTAAAACTCTCAATCGTTATATTTCCATTATCATTAGTGATGCTTAAAATACTGTCATCGTCCATAAAATCTGGTTCCGGATCATTGTTATCAACTTGATTGTTTGTCTCTCTCGTTAAGTTGTTATCCACTCTTTCTCCAGTAATGCCACCTTGGGACATCGCAGCTCCGGAAGTAGAGGGCCCATCATCCAAAAGCACCGCTGGAGTACGATCGTCTAACATCATCATACCAGGTAACGGGGGAGGAAGGCCGATACGCATAAACTGATTTGCCACTGATGACGATAGTTGAAGGAAATCTGCGTTACTTCGAGTTGCGAATGTCTTGGTGCAATCTTTTGTATCTGTCTCTTTTGACATCATTGGAGCATATGCATCGCGATATGGCGCATTAATCGAGTAATCGGGCGGCATGTTGTGAAGCATTAGTTGGGATTTCTGAGGACACTCTTCAGTGAGAGTCGGTGCCCTGGAACTATGGGCTTCCTCCACAGTGGCAGTGGTGACGTTAGTTTCTTGAGCGACTCGAGCATGAGCGGCAGCAACACAGCACTTGATCAAAGCTTGGCGCAAAGGCTGATCGGCTGAACAAAGATCCAAAGGCGTTTGTCCTCGGTTGTTACGCACCCACAAATCAGCGCGTCCTGTTCCAGCGAGCACGCAAACAACTACGGTAGCATTTGGTGGTGGAGGAATCACGTTTCCATTAATTGGTGAAGCTGGTGCAGACCGAGACACTGGGCCACGCGTGGGCCGTCCGAAAATATCTCGGCTACCTGGTCCAGAAACTGCAGTCTGAATACCAGAGCTTCCTTCTCCAGCTACTTGTTGATCAGAACGTGTAGGTCGTTCTCTAAGATCTCGACTTTTGGAACCGGAAATAGCCATAGCGGCTTCCAGGGCAGCAGCACGTGCCTCTCCAGCTAACCGAGGACCAGTTTGATCGTCAACGGTCTGCTGCCGTATAGTACGCAATGGAGATTTCTTAATCCGACGATGGTTGATCACTTTTTTCGATTTATTATTTTTAATCGGTTGTGGTCTGTTGTTCAGAGCAGGCTATATTATACATAAAAAAATAAATAAAACGATTTAGCTTGTTTTGATATTAGTAAATTGTATGTATAAATATAGTCCTTACCTGGGTAACATCGTTGTCTGTATTATCATCATCAGAATCTACGTCACCATTGGTACTTATGCGTAATCGTCTAAACTCATCGGCTGCTCCAAGTAGCTCGGCCATCAATCTCTGTACCGCGGATATTGGTGAAGCGAACATTTCTATGTACGCGGGACCCTTGGCCGCCCAAAGTGTCCTCGCTGTTTCAACGGGACATGGACTAGTAGTAGTAGTTACGCTGACGGTATACGGCTGATTGATCTCGTTTGTTACTTCCCGGAATTCACGTACGACTCTGTTACCGGCAAGGAAGTTGCGTAACAACGTGCCACCGCCGCCGTCTGTACGGAATTTGGTGTTGGGATCCCTACGACTGTTTCCATAGCCCACCCCAGGCGGAGGTGGTGCACCGACTGCTTTAAGTTGCAGTAATGTGTGATGGCGCAAAGCCTCATGCATGGGAGTGTCGCCGTCCTTGTCGGGTATGTTTGGATCAGCACCATGGTGAACAAGCAGCTACGGAAAGATAATATAACCAAAATATGCATATAAGTATGGTAATAGCAAGTAAAACGAGTACATAGATAAATCATTGTTGTATATGACCCTATATACCTTGACGATATCTGCGTGTTGACGTTCCACGGCTAAGTGAAGAGCCGTTTGCTTATTGACATTTCGTTTATTCGGGTCGGCCCGGCCACGAATCAGCAGCAACGATGCCACGCGGTGATGATTGTTAAGAGCAGCCAAATGTAAAGCGGTGTATCCATCATCCTTAGGCTCATCCACGACCCAAAAGCGATGACCGTTATTGCCACGGCCGCCGTTTGTGGCAATCCAGTCCAATATAATAGCGGTAGCTCTGTAACGACATAAGATCAATCGTTGAAGATTAATTGAAAAGAATAATAACAACGTGATACTTTTATAAAAACATGATTAGCTCGGTGCTAAAATAATATTATATGTAATATGTATTATGTATATAAGTTGAGACTTAAGGAGCCCCCGCATTTTCCCGTTTTTCCGTGTTAGGTTGCTCGTGGGAAAATATGGTGGCCTCTACCCGGTACGCTATAATAAATCAAAATGTATTAATATCGATGTCAATGTTAGGTTATTTAGTTATTGTGCCGAATACGATGCAAGCAAATTTGAAGGGTTCGACAGAGCGTTTGCTATCTGTGAGAGCTTTATTGATGTATAAATAATCCTCGGTATAAACACATCTATTTATGAACATAAGTCGTATGCACACACGTTTTTATATACAAAAACCTATTTTCAAAACAAATAGTCCGTCCCAATTCAAATTCTAAAATATTTGTTCCCAAATACTTTTAAAATAAGATTCTACGGCAAACAATAATTTAATAAAAACTGTCGTGAGTACGCCACAAAATATACAAAATAATACATTTGTTTATTAAATTTTGATTTTAGCAATATGTTTTTTAATTTAAGGTGACTTATAATACACGAAGTTTTGTTTTGCATGTTCATAATTACATGTTGAAATATTATTATAACACTTTATTGCATTAAAGTGGTATTATAATTTGCTGACTGCGTGGTTTTTGATAATGTATAGGTATTTATTATTTATAATAATAAAAAAAAAACCAATAAAAATACATATTATTAAACATAAGTGGTTTTTTATATTTCTGTATAAGTTAAAGAATATCATCTGCATGATTATTAATTATTAAATAGTATGTACAGCACTAGAAAAAGCGGGTAAGTGGTTACCGTTCTGTTGTACATTAGGTGCAGTGTGGATCACTATTATATATTATAAGAGTGTTAAATTTGAATCCAATGATAGGTATCATTGTATACGAAAAACGATTCTAAACGAAGATGATTTGTCAGCCTAGGATATAATTTCCAGTGGTTGGTGAAAAAGGTGGTTTATGTTTTAATGGCTTGAATACACCAAAATTTAAGTTCTGTTATAATTATTATAAGCTAAACTCATGAAAAATCTTGTATTAAATTTTCAACTCTTAGCTACTTCTGCAAATTTTTTTATGATTTATACCTACAAAATAATTTGAAAATATTCATGATTTTGACGAAATTTTGTCAATATTTGAACTTCACATGCTAAAAAAAAAATTGTGCCTATGTGTTCTTATAATTTTTTAATCACTTTAAGAATAACTAATGAAAAACTTTGTATTAAATTTTCAAGTATTTTGACTCGACCGAAAAAATTTTATTGACACTTTAAAAAAAAATTTTCAGAAAAATTGAAAATTTTATTTGTCTATAAATAACTCAAAAAAAAATCAAAATTTTTTGAAAATTTAACTGTATATAGATAATACTAACATAAAAATTTGGTGAAAATTTTAAGTATTTACAGTTATTATTTTTTGAGTTACAGTAAAATAAAATTATGGAATTTGTCAAAAACTGGTTTTGCGAGAAAATGCCTGTTTTTCTGTTACTTTTTTAGAGGTTTTCCAGACGCTTTTGAAAACTTTTGGAAATTTTTTACTTCTGACCCCCCAAAGTACCAACTGGATTCACTTTCTTATTAGAAACCGGGCTGAGTTTAAAAATCGAAGCATTTTTACTGCTCCAAAACGTGATGACAGACACAAAAAAAAACACACACATCATTGTAAAATCAATACATTCATCACTCCGTTCAGAATCTAAGAACCAAGATAAAATTTGTATTGTACACATTTGTTTTACTCTATGGTATAAGGACTTGGGAATACATACACCACCCAATAGTTATAGATGCGTTAATAGCATAGTGATGTATAGCGGACTAATATTAAATATATTGAAAGCTGCAGCTTGCGCCACAGGTTATGCGTGCATAAATTATTATATTATACCAATACGTGGTTGCGAGAGCTTTACAGTGTTTTCAATTTGCGCTGGACGAAAAAAAAGAAGCATGATGCGCGAGAGTGATTATACACGATAGGGGCTATCGTCACCACTGCAAGTGGAGTGCCAAAGCACTCGAATCGTATATAAATTTATATATCTATAATCGAGACTATAATCGAATAGGTAGTGATTCAACATTTATGTTACTACCATTTTATCATAATATATACATTATATAATTATCTATTCACAATAGACAACAATTTTTACCTAAATTGATTAGTAATTTTTATAATTTTTTTTTTTTTACAATATTTGGGGTTTGAGGATCAACTTAAGAAATCCAAAGTTTTGGTGAGTGGAGTAGTAGACTAATGTCTTGCGGGGTATTTCTTTATCACGCAAATCCGTTTAACTAACTTTAAATACTTTATATCTCATTAACTACTCGTCCAAATTTTAATTTTTAAGTATCGAAATATTCCGAAAAAATTATTTACGTTGAGGTTGCAAAAACTATAGGTTTTCATTTAATTTCTTAAGTTTATCCCCAAAACCCTCCTAAAATATTGTAAAAAAATATACATAAAATTACTGATCATTTTAAATACTTCTGAATAAAAAAAAACTTTAGTACAAAACATTTTTATTTATTATGAATATATTGTATAGGTATATGATAAAATGGTTGTAACATACATTTTGAATCATTCAATATAAATATATATATATATATATAATTTTTTTTTATTGAAACGTTTATTGAATCCGGGTAATCTTTCTCATCCCCTCGGGGTTATCGTTTTCTTTATGTCAATATATATAAATATACTATTATTTATGTGTACACATGATAGATGTAGTACGTGCAATATTGTATAGTAAAACATATCGTAATCATAAATTGCGCCACCGCCATCACCGGATCGACGCGCACAACACACATATATATCCCATCACATCATACATGTATTATATTATGCATATTATAATTGGCTTTTATATAATATACATGTTATTCGTTTGATGTTTCGGGCTTTTGAGAAGAGACCCTATCCCGCCTACGGATTGGGACGGAGGTCTTTATGCGCGCGGACATAACTATTAATTAATATTTATTTTATACACGCACATGCCCCACAACTTTCCGTATTTGACGTATATATGTATATTATTTAATATAACCAAAGCAATATATGATATACTTATCTAAAGGTGATGAGTTTAAACCGTCTAAAATAACCTGAGGGTGTAGATGGGTAAAAAAATAATATGTTAACGTTAATATGAATAAAGTACTCTTGCTACTCGTATACAGCTAGTAGTTAGATACATCGCAATTATAACACTTCAAAGTTTTGAAATGGCAAAAACTTAATTTGGGCAGTAACAAATTTCAAAAATGCAGTTTATTTTTTGGATATGAGCAATTAAATTAAAAGTCATAGAAGCAATGTTCTTTTTAATTTCAATTTCGTAATTCTATTCAAAAATATAAAAAATTAAAAATATATATATTTATATATTTTATCTAAATAAACACCTCCATACATAACCTTTTCGAAAATTAGATAATTTCAATCATCATCAATATCTTATATTAGTAGAAAGTCTACGTTAGGTATATTATCTACGAATCGACTCTATGGAAGAGTAGCATGTTATTTTAACGACACGCAAAAATATTTTTATTTCATTCTTCAATCTTGCTTTTAATGAAAAACAATAGCGAAATCCATCAATATTCATTTTTTCTAAATAATATAGTTTCTACACAATTATAAAAAGTAAGTTAGAAACTTACTTTTTCGACATATTTTTTACTAAAAATCTATCCATATTCGTTTTTACACACAGTTGTGAAAGTTAATTTTTCTTGATGACTGCGATTAAATCATAAAAAAAATGGATGAAACTAATACTGCTTGCGTTTTATTAGAAATAACAGAACACATGCTCAATATTTAAAAACTATCCAATGATAAATATAGGAATAATTATCATATTAAAAATTTAAGAAAGTGGGCGTAGAAGTTCGGCTTTTATATATAAAACGGGCATAAAATAAAAGTGTTCTTGAATATATAGTGTTTGTAATTTGTTGACAAACCTCACATTCCTCCCTTCGCAATTAGTTAAAAAAAAATTATGTTTAATATTAGAATGTCGGCATACATATCTCTATGCCCTATGGTATTCGCCACCTTTGATACATTCCTGTTTTAACGATATTACTGAGAATAAGGGTGAAAATAGTATTTTAACACGTTTTACTATTTTGGATTTATTGATTCTGTTAAAGCATCCTATTTCCAAATACATATTATATATAAGCTCAGGTGGCTATTTAATTCAACAATTATAATATCTATTTACCGAGTCTACATTTTACTAAACTTTAAATTTATAAAAATGGTTGAAAAAGACATACGTTTAAAGTATATTTAGCAATTTTTACATAATTTACGTTTTTATTTTATAATAATCTCGACAAGGCGAAAGTCTAATTGTAATAATATTAATAATAATATTTTATTTAAAATATAAATTAAACTGTAAGTGGCTTTTTATTTTTTTTATAAATTAAAATCTCAGCGGAACCAGACGGCGAACTCGATACAAAATTGGGCATTGGCGAAATCGATATACACCCCACGGGTCACGCGCGAATAGATGCGGGCAGTGGTGGGTTTAGTTAGAATTCAACCATTTTTTTCAACAAAACTCAACGTCACCGTGTATCTATTGTATCTATGAGTTTTTACATTTAGTATGTGTACAAGATATCGTCTCAGACAGAAGAAGACACATCTCCTGCAGTACGCGACCAGTGTATCATATACATGGATGTACGGCTGTATATATATATATCACCGCGCGCACGGGACTTATAAAAATAAGTCAACAGCAGAAACAGGGGTAATGACCGCGAGGCGTGACGGATTTGGCGGTGGTATCGAGTTACCGACTCATCATCGTTGTAGTCCTACCGACCTACAGGGATCCTGTTCTCAAAAAGAAACTGAAAATGCTCGTCGGAAACATTGTAATAATTAAGTTTGAATATAATATTATATTAAACGTGTCAGTATACGTGTTGCGAGTATCTACATATAGTATAGCATATAATATTATAGATAATAATATACCAACTACTATTACTATTTTAAAATGATTAAAAATAAAAAAAAATACACGGTGTAATAACTGATAAATATAAAGAAATTAAGTAATACATTTGCACAAACAATTCTTGGTCGTTGTAGTTACGCAACGTGATCGAATTGCCGCAGTTACATTTATTTTTTCGCGTACGACATGGAATACTAGTCGTGTATAATTCTAATGTACTTAAAGTATTTATTAACGTCGAATACAGAAAATCCGGTACCCTCTATGACACTCGATTTTATTTTTTAGCCACAATATTAATTGGACTTTTTTGACAAGCTAGTTGTAACACATAATCATAGAAACGTGTAAAATGTCTAAATGTTTGTTCTGACTTTCAAAATACAATATCAATTTTTTTGTATTATTACAATGCCTATTTTCCTATTTCTTCAAATCATCGTAACAAAATAACTGTTGCACTAAAATAAAAATTAACTATACAAGAGCTATTTCTAATTTAACTATACTTATACAATATACATATTTTTTGTAGATTTTTCAAAGTTTTAAGATATTCATGTTAACAAAAAAATAAAAATTCTTTAAGATCAGAGTTGGAAACTCATAATCCTTTAAGTAAATACGACACTATAGCACGTGGCCAAAATAAAAAAATGTAATTTGTAATAAAGTTAATCAAAATAAGCTTTAATTAACAACTTGTGGGTAGTTTCCAAGTCCGTAATAAAATAAAATAGTAAACGTAAACATTGAGCAAAAATAAAAGTAAATTGACCCCGGAATTGTAATTAAACCTGAAACTGAGTGGTAAACGAATTTAACGATAATGGTTAGTTTGTTTTATATATTTTCAGTCTATTTGAAAATGATTTTAACTTTTAAATTTTTTTTTTCATTATTACAATAGGAAAACTTAAGCTGGTATTATATGTTTAAATAATGTCTATACTACAACACAAGCTACTGAAAAAAATTTGTTGACATGCAATTATGTTTATTATTACCATTTTACTATGACGGTATAAATTATTAGCTTATACAGTTAATATTTTAATAAGAATATAATATTAAATTAATTAATATAATATTTTAATAATAATTACTTATAAACACAGGCGATGTTTTTGGCATAAATTAGTTCAACTTATCCTAATAGTATAATATATTATAAAACATCCTTAGAAACAGAGGCTGTCTCTAACATACCGTCATATCTGTTCAGAATTGTTTTACTTATATGTAATGATTTACCATTGAATTTAAATTTAATATACCCATAATTTCTTGGAGCAATAAAAGTGATGACGTAAGAGGTTGACTTCTGGCAGAATATTGGATCTAGTTGGTACATTAAAGGGTTAGAAGACAAAGGTAAAATTCTCAGTAGGTACTTTTCTAAATAATCAAGAAAATCAAAAATATTATTAAGGAAAAATGGGAAATTTTGCGCTTAATCAGTTTTTGAAAAAATTGATTCTTTATTTTGTTACAATTCAAAAATGAGTAACCGTAGAAACCCTATAAATGGTACAAAATATTTTGGCTCTTTTTATGTAATTTGTAGACAATTAACACTTTATTGATTTTTTTTTTTTATGTCGATAAAAAAGTGTTCGGCCAATTAGAAAACTTCGGTTTTCTGCAAAAATTAAATCTACCTACTATAATACTATAGGTAAAATAAAAAAATGTAGAAATATCAAAAAACCATATCAGAAAATATAATTAGTGATATATGTTAAATGGCCATTTAACATTACCATTACCATTTATGCTCAGAATCATTTTTCGTAAACAATGATATATAATATTATTCTATAAGCATTTGCTGCGTTTATAGTAGAGCGGTGCCCAAATTACTCTTTATTATTATTAAAAATGATGAGGTATTTATAAGAAATATCTAACATGACAATAATATTAATACAAATAAATACCCTAATGGTGCAATATTAAGATGAATAAAATAACTATTTAAAAAAAATACATAGAAACCTAGAAAATGATCAAGTTTGGTGGTCGGACATTTAATAATATTATTTTAAATTTATATACATATTACATAATTTATACGTGTATTACTTTATAAATGATCTAAGGATCTTATTTAAAATGTAATTAAAAAAATGGTTTAACACTTAAAATATAGAAAGAACTTTATAAAAGGAACGAATATCGGAACATAATATACGATATAGTAGCAGTGACGCGGTCACCACTGTAGTATAAAATATCATCTAGTCTAGTCTATATAGTTTGTGAGCTAACCATCCAGATATAGGAGATTATAACGGTCGAAAAGGATTTAGTTGGATCAAAACCGCAGCCGGGATGAAGTGACCGCGGATTGTTGGATATACAGCAGTTGGTATATAGAGTAGATGGGAAACTTGCAGTGATAGCGGTTTGTTCCGTCGAATAACTTACCATATTAGTGAATCGATTTTACACAACCACCAACCGAATTTGATTTTTTTTTTTGGGGACGGAGATAACAACTTTTGACGAATAGTCCCTATAAACTCAAGTGACGTGTTGCCAATAGCAAATATATATTATAAGCTAAAATCGAAAATCCAAAGCCATACTTCATACTCGTACTAAATCGTCACGAATATACTTTGATTTATTTTGCAAATAATATCAGGGAGAAAGGGTCAAAACAAAGGTTCCACACCATTATGGATTGGAATAAGGTCACTCTACTGCAGTCTACATAATATATCACTCATAAATACAGCGAATTTTGAATTATGTTTTCTTTGTAATTAGCCTCTACAGTCTACACTAAAATGTATGTGACAAGAAATTGCTTTCTTTTCTGCTTCTATAAGCGCCATTCAGGGGTGTTCAATACAATGTAAGTATCATCTAGGCACGATAAAAATAATTTTTACAGGAATTCGGCTGCATAATATTATTATAGTACATTATTCGATACACAGCCAAAAACATCACTAATTTAAGCGTACGACGATTAAATATTATAAACACGCGAAGGCGGCAGCGATATTATATAGCCAACGTGTTATACATGTGTGGTGCGTGCAGCGTGAAGTTATAGCGTTAAACAAGTTCAAATACAAAATACTTTATGGAGTGTTCGCTCGTTAGATTTTTTTGTTTTATATATAAATCGTTTGAAGTATTCTTAAAAACGATTTTATGCTGTTTTTAACACAAATAAAACACTCTATATTTTGTTTGATTTACTTGTAACTTTTACATTGTTATTTATAATTAAAATTAATGTCAAGTATCGAAAAAGAAAAGAAAAAAAGGTATATAATGCGAATAATAATTGGTTATTTCAGTGTTTAAAGATATTTTTATCGAAATAGGTTTTTTTATAAAAATTGTTTTCCAATCAAGGTTATCAAGGACATTTTTATCCGAGTATTCGAGTATTAGATTATTTGATTATTTTATTACATCGCATTTATGCTAACAATAATCCTCAAGTAGTTTATTTTAAATACTTAACACGTATAATTGAGTTTTGTATTTATTTCAATATTTTCTAAAATATAACCTTTACAATAAATACCACACCGGTGATTTAGGTTCCAACGACTGTGCGCGTACGTAGGTATATATTGTCAACAGCTGCAGGAGACGAAGGAAAACTATTAGTATCATTTGGCCTGCAAGATGTTATTTTCAAAAGTAAGAAACATTATTTCCCATAAAAGTCTAAAGTCTTTCCTGTTCCAATTTCAAAAAGAGTATTAAGATTACTATTTTTACACATCTGTTGTAAAAGTTGGATCATATAATAGTTAATGTGAGTTTTTTTCTCTTAAATTTATACAATATTACAAAAATACAATTAGAAACTATTAAGTGAAGAAATAAATAAAAGTAATTTTAAACGGCGTATAGTTATGCGATGAATTTACAGACTATTTAAAATAAATATATTTTATATTGATAGCGAATAACTAAAAAAAATATACATATATAGGTTATAGTATATAGGTAGGTAGTTATTGAAAATAAAAATTATATTACCTATTATGGACTCTACACACCAAATTACAAGTGTTCTAGTATTGAATAAAATTAATAAGTAATAAATAAAAGAAATTAAAAATCAATAAGTACTACTTTTGAGAGTACCTATATGCGTATATTGTATAGTTTTTGAGATCAGGACTTTTCCAGAGAAAATAATATTTTATGTTCTTGGCTTTTTGTTGATTGTTATTGTATGTAACATATTATTATTAATGTAACCAACATATTATCAAAATATGATATAATTATTATTAATACATAGATGATAGATAAAAAATATTTAAATTTTAAAACGATAATATGGAAAATTTACCTGATATCGAGTACTTAAATTATAAATTTGGAAATATCTTCTACGCCATAATTTATAGTGAAATTTTCATTTTATAAAATACATTTTAGACAATTATAGATTAGATAACCAATGAAAAATAAATTAAATGTTCACTTCAAATACGATAATGATGGTTAATTATTATAATAAATACATATTACATATAGACCTTGCCATTAATTTATAGACAATAGCTATTGTCCATATTAGAGAGCCTAGATAATAATATAATATTATATACTATATGGGCTCTCTAGTCCACACTAGTCACCAGTGGCGGATCTTGGATATTTTATAGGGGGGAATTATAGGTACATATAAATTGTATAATTTGAATCACAATTAGTACATACTATTACTTTTAAAAAAAATTGGTAATATATTTAATATTTAATTCCGATTGTATAATATCACACACGAACATATTATATAAATATAATAATAAATATTCTTATTTACTGTATTTTTCATTTATATGATACTCATAGTTACATTAAAAACATTTTCGATAGAAAATTGACTGAGGGCACGTGCCCTTGTGACCCTTCCCTGAATCCGCCCTTGCTAGTCACAATCGTATCGTATCGTTATGTGTATAATGGGAAAATAAATCCTTTATAAAAATAATTCATTGAAAAACGTGCTTATTTGAAAAAATATATACTTAAAATATGTTTAAGTTCAGTTAGGTTTAAATTGTGTGTACTTTATTTTTATATTTATTTCAGATGCAATTTGTGGACACGACCATAAAAGAAAATCATTTCTATAATCAAACTACTTCAACATACACGTACAAACAATATCTATAATACAAATAAATATCAATAATATCATGTATTATTTTATTAATGCACCGTGACCGTACACGTGATATTATTAGTACTATACAGTAAAGCGGTTAGAAATTAAACAAAAAAAATCAATATTTATACATTTAAAAATCGCGTGAGGTCGACAAATATTGCTTCTTATTTAACAAAGCAAAAAAAAAAAACAAATGTCCGTACAGAGAGATTTGTAGATTATATTTAGGTATGTTGTTTTTTTAAATATTTTTTGTTTATATTATATTGAACTAAATGGTAATAAATTACTTTTTTTGCATTACAGTAGTCGTGGTGGTGTATTCCCAGGTGTACAGGATTACCGATATTTCACTCATTGCATATTAAATTCTAAGCCGATATCGTTGTAACCGAAATATTTTTAATTGCAATGCACAATACATCGGCAATGATGCTATTAGTAAACGATAAATAGAAAGTGGATTTAAACATGCAGATTCATTTTATTTTTTCATTAGAAGCCGTTGGATAAAAATATGATTTAGATATGTAAAACACTAAAACGTAAACATAAATAGATAGCGCGATTTAATTAAAGCATTTCATACACAGAACATTTGAATTCGCATAAAAATATTTTCATGACATTCCATAATTATTTTTAAAACAGTTGACTTCAGATATTCAACTTTATTTCAAAATCAATTAATATTTTTACACCGTGATGTGATGATGCTTTATAGATTCCAAAGATTCATATTTACATAGTAATAAAATGTACTACCTACATATTATTTTCCTATGTACAGCTTATAATATTTATATAATTGGTGTAATCCAATATATATGTTAATATACGGTTATACACATGAAAACATATTTATAAATGAATAACGATTCTTAATGTTATTTGTATTTTTTATCTCGTAAAAATAATATTATATTATTTGTAGTAAGTCCGTTTACTAAAGGTTATTGTATAATAATATTGATGAGCGCCACATTAAATACACGATTTAGCGCGTATATTTATTGCGGCGACATTTTAAATGTCCATGAACATAATATATCTTAAAAGTGCATAAATCTACTGCCTACTAATGACATCAGACGGTTGTAAGAAATAAAATAAAATCCAAAGTCTCGTCCCCCTATACACTCGATATTGTATAGCGAAGACTGTATTATACTCGCGTATACGACGGGATCGGCGAATCGCCATCGTTTGTGTGCAAGTGTGTGCGATCGAGTAAGCGCACGCGTGTGTGTGTGTGTGTGCGGTGTTTTCGCTTTACGAAACTTTGGCGGGTTGACAATAATATTCGTCTCGGTCGGACTGTCATCGCGGCCGTAAAATGTTTTTAAACTTTCAGTTTTGTCGATTTCGCATGTATATTGAACATAAATATGTATACATGGGAAAAAAAAACGTACATTTCCGAAACCCCGGCCCGGTGCAGTCAACAGCGAAAACGCTCTGCACACGTAGTGTAACGACGACCAGACGACGTGAGGTGGTATGTGCGCGCGCGACCAACCGTCGGCGGCGGCGGTGTTGTATTTCACCGTCGCTGCGGCCGCTGTGCGCGCAGACACGTATTATACACGTACACACACGCGCGCCGCTCAAGCCTCCCCCTCGCCGGAGCTTCCTCTCGCCCCTTGCCAATCGTCACGCACCTCGTTCGGCGATGCGTCTATTCGGGCGTTTTAAATATACACGCGAGGGACTGCAAGGGCGATAATAATATACGCGTATAACGCGGCACGCGTACAGGCAACGGTAATTCGACTTATGCGCGGGAGTCTGGTGCACCGGCGGCGGTTATTTTTAGAAACTCGGTACGCGAGCGGCTTACAGTCGTCCTGCCCATTTACATGTTATACGTACGAGTACCTCTATATATATATATAAGTATAAGTATATACATGTATATAAACGCGTATACTCGCGCGGACTCTTCTCGAACAGCTTCGGAGAGATGACCGTAAATGGCGAGCGGCGGGAGGGATACGCGACGGTGCGGGAGGGATTTGCGGCGCGGGGTGCCCGCGAACGAACGACTGCTACGACGACGTTCCGCAGCTGCAGCAAACCGCCACCGCCGCCACCGCCTCCGGTATATACTCGACGAGAGAACGACCAACGCGGAGGGCCCCCCGTTCACGTCACCGATGCTGCGGGTCTCGGGATCGCGGGTGTGGAAGGCAAAGGAGTAGTTTTTATTATA